>NC_133655.1:177788354-178053472 GCF_009905375.1 Apium graveolens
CCAAGGAAACTTGGGTACCAAAATCAACTTGATTTGATTTTGATGTGTGCAGGGAAACAGAAGGAATCTTTGGTACTTGGATAGTGGTTGTTCAAGACACATGACTGGTGATTCTACCCTGCTCACAGAGTTTGAAGAGAGAGCTGGCCCAAGTATCACTTTTGGAGATGACAACAAAGGTTATACTGTGGGATATGGCTTGATTTCAAAGGACAATGTCATCATTGAAGAGGTTGCCTTAGTGGATGGTCTCAAACACAATCTGTTGAGTATCAGCCAGCTTTGTGATAAAGGCAACTCAGTAACCTTCAACAAAGAAACCTGTGTTGTGATTAGTAATCAAAACAACAAAGTGGTTCTCACTGGTGTGAGAAGAGGAAATGTGTATCTAGCTGACTTCAACTCAACTAAAGCATAATCTGTAACTTGTCTTCTCAGTAAAGCAAGTCAAGATGAAAGTTGGCTATGGCACAAGAAGCTATCCCATTTGAACTTCAAGACCATGAATAAGCTGATAAAGAAAGAGCTGGTTAGAGGCATTCCTCTGGTGGAGTTTACAAAGGATGGACTGTGTGATGCCTACCAAAAAGGGAAGCAAATTAAAGCATCTTTCAGGAAGAAACTTGATTCAGCAATTGAAGAACATCTGCAACTGTTTCACATGGATTTGTTTGGACCAGTCAATGTATTGTCAATCTCAAAGAAAAGATTTTGCCTAGTAATTGTAGATAATTTCTCAAAGTTCTCTTGGACCTATTTCCTAAAGTCCAAAGATGAAGCTAGTGAAATCATCATCAATCACATAAGGCAAGTTAACAATCATCCTGATTTCAAAGTTAGAAGAATCAGGAGTGACAATGGAACTGAGTTCAAGAACTATGTCATGAGAGCATTCTGTGAGGAAAATGGGATCTTGCATGAGTTTTCAGCAGCAATGACTCCACAACAGAATGGAGTAGTGGAAAGAAAGAATAGATCTCTTATTGAAGCTGCAAGGACAATGCTTGAAGAATCAAAATTACCAACATATTTCTGGGCTGAAGCTGTCAACACTGCATGCTACACTCAGAACATCTCTCTGATTAATCAAGCAAAATGCAATACACCTTATCAATAGTTCAAAAACAAGAAGCCAACTCTGAACTTTCTTCATGTCTTTGGCTGTAAATGCTATATTCTGAGAAATCAAACTGATCAAAATGGGAAGTTTGATGCTAAAGCAGATGAAGGAATTTTTGTTGGATATGCTGTTGGTAAAGCATATAGAGCAAGCAAGTTGCTGGTCGGGATCGTGGAACGCTAGATTGACTCCTTGAATACGAATAAACGTACAATCTAAGAACCAACATTGTTGTTGAATCTATACATGTGTTTGATGATAAAAAGATTGAAGGACTAAAAGATGGAGATTACCATGAGAGCCTCAAATTCGACAATGTTGAGATGGTCAGTGATGAAAGTGATGATGAGAGTGATCAAGAAAAAGTGTCTAAGGATAATGTAGACAAATCTACTACAAATGAAGGACAAAACTCAACATCCGTCAAGTTACATAATACTTCATCCGTCGGAAGGAAATTTGTAACACCCCCAAATCCAAGGTCGTGAATTCGGGTCGTTATGATCACTTATTAATTAAATAATTCTCTTTTCACAATATTACTCGACCTTTTATTCAAACTCACATACACACAGGTTATATGCTTGGAAACATTATCAAATAAATCATTTCCACTTATCTACCTGACGGGGCTGGCGCACAAAAAGCCTACGGAACTCACGAGCGTTCCTTACCCGCCTAAGGACAGCAGTCCTGGTCTGATCCATGCTGGTAGTCTGTTGTGATATGATATATAAAAGCAAGGGTGAGCATTAAAGCTCAGCAAGGTATATATCCCCATATTTAAGTATGTAAGGATAAATAAAACCAATAATTATACTTTGTATCTCCAAAGCGTTCTGAAAGTTTATATGCTTATCAAATTTATAATATTCTCAAAATCAACTACAATAGTATATCCAATGAATACTTGTATTCATCTCTTTCTCAAAATCATTTTATACTCGTATTCATTTTATTTCAAAATCTCAAGATGTTACTCGAACCAAGATTCTCATATGGGTGTGATATATATTCGTCAACATCCCAATTTAAAACTCAGCCTTATCGGCAGATTTCACAAATGGATTTGATATATAATCATCAACATCCTTATTTAAACTCAGCCTTATCGGCAGATTTCTCAAATGGATTTGATATATATTCATCAATATCCTTGTTTAAAACTCAGCCTTATCGGCTCTCTGTTGTATATTTCACAACAGTTTTTCCAAAATGGAAGAAAGGGACTATACTGGAATAAACCACGTATCGGTGATCAGCCGAATACGAAATTTTCTCTACTAGTAGAAGGAATACAAACCTAGCCACCTTTGGGCTCATCAAGACACTACACGGTGGTTTCCCATTGTCGTACAAGTCCGAAAGTCAATGGTCACATAGACCATATAACCGTACAATGCGCCACTCCACGCTTGCATAATGCGCCACTCCGCGCTTGGTCACTGCCCGACACCACTCCGTGCCGGGCATGCCACATTCCAGTCCCAAAACAATTATATCTTTTGCTCAAAATCCTTTTTCGAAGGAATAGGTCGTTAAAAGTTGACCTCTAAATAAGATGATTTATTCATCACTTTTAACTCAATTGATCTTTGGGCGTTGTCGGAGTTTTGAATTTAAAATCATTTTCAAATCCCTATTTGTAGTAGGGTGACACATATATTACTCACTTGTTCTTTATTGAACGAGGAAGCAAAACTCTTATGCTTCTAGACTAAGTTCCCTAAGGTTTTGATACGTTTCAAATGATTAATCTCTTTCAAGAGTTTTGAATAATTTAGAAAGTACCTTTGGGAATTATGTCTATTTTTAAATAAGTTTTTAGAAGTCCGAAGATATTAAATATCTAAGGTCTCATAATTATATAAGAGGGATTTAATGAATTGATAAAATCTTAAGTACAAAGTATTTCTAATTAAGGTTCAATGAATTAATAAAAACCTTAAATATAAAATATTTTGTGAATAAGGTCCAACGAATGGAGACACCTTAATCAAATAATCAAAACATGATTTGGTATCCTATAATTGCTCTTTGAATAGTTAAATCTTTATTAAATAACGTGAAATTATTTATAAACTATTCAGTATATTTTTAAATACTTTCTGGATATTTAATAATCCCTTAAATATCGCTTTATAAAATAATCAATCAAGTAAGGGTGTCCCTTAAATGAATAAACCAATATTTCTCGAAGTTTAAGTCAAAATCTCAATCGTTCGCTTGATATATATATTACGCGAACGTACTTTGTTTATCGAAATAGAAATCTTTCGCGTCCGGCTCTCTCCGGAATTAAATCGTTATTAGAATATCTTCAACTCCCATTATCATATATTATATTTGAAATACGTTTCAACTTCTCATACTCGTGTAAAACGAAATTTGTTTTCGTAAACAATCGCATAATTCGTATGCATGGATATCATAGACAAGCATATATATATTTGAACTGTAAATCATGGCATCAATATCACAACAGTATATATATAGCATGGATAGTATGAGATAGGGTTTCGAAAACTTGCCTCGAGTAATCGAAGTGGTATGGTCTCTGGTGTTTGGTTGGCGATCTATAAACAAAAACCAACGGTCTAAGTTAGTACGCGATTAACGTCTCGCTTTTATTAAGCAACTTTCGCAACTACTCAAGTATAACGAATCTCCGATCGTCACATTCTCAATACTTATATTCTCACTTTATAACATGGTCGGGTTTTGAAATCGATCGTTCGCTTTAGAAAGTCCATTTCGAGTTTTAAGCTCGAACGTGAGAAAATGTTCGTCAAAACTAGGTTTTTTATGCGTTTCTCGCTTGCGCTCGCTTTACCAAAATATTTTTATAAAATCGAAAAATTAATATTTTCCCAAGATTCTTTTTGGAAAGTCTTCTCTACTGTCATATCCATTTTTCATAATTTTTCCAGAATCTCAAAATTATTTTAAGTCCTTCAAAATCACCATGCAAGTGGACTTAAGTGCAGTTGGCTAATCGCAGAAATGTTTTACACTAAAACGACCATAACTCCTAAACCGTAAATCTTCTCATGATGATCTACACATGTATAGAGACTATAAAACAATATCTATCTAGTCATGGCCAGTGGTTTTCAAATTTTAACCATTTTCATGGCCGAATGTCTTTCAGAAAACAGATCAAGTGCAAGAATGCCCAAACTCAATTTCTGCTACTTGATCTTAACACAATCACTACCTATAACCATCATAAATACAAGTACTTCTCAAGATCCACCCACATGAACCTTATATGCTCTATCTAGTATCACATACATGGATTACAACTCAACATCTCAAGTCTTTAGCAAGAACATAATCAATACAAACTCAAACAAACACAATCCTTTGGATCTTAACACTACAACAAACATAACTCTTAAATCCAACCATAAAACCTTAAAGGGTTGAAAGTTATACCTTCTTGGATACTAGGAAGGTTAGTGCTAGGATTATTGAGGCTTGGTTTTCTTAGAAAACACTTAGAAGGGCTAGATCCTTAAGAAACAAAACCAAGAAACAAGTTAAAATTTCAGAGTTACCTTTCAGCACCTCATTCAAACATTTTTATAAAATTGAAAAATATTAATTTGAGGCTGAAATTTGGTACGAAGCTTACCCATGATATAGAGAAGCTATGGTAAAAATTTCATGATATTTGAATGAGTATATTTTGAGTTATGAATTTTTCTTTCTCCCTTGCTCAGAAAATCCGAACTGCTGGAATGAAAAATGGGAGAGTTTTAAGTGAGGGAAAAGTGGTTGTTTTCTTTTGTGGCTAAAGTGTGGGAGTGTATAATGAATATATGGGATGTATGCAGCAGATTTGACAATAATTTGGCAAAGGTATGGGTTGGTTTGATTGTGTGGTGAAGTGAGAAAAGGGAGAAGTATGGCTTGTGTACTTGTTTGTCTCCCATCACTATTCAACACTATTCCACTAACTATTCTAGTTAGCTTCTAATCATCTAGTTACACTCCTAACTACTAGATAGGAATTGGTTATGCATGGCCAACTTGCATGGGATTTAATTTCTCATTCGTTTATTTATCGTAAATGCAATCGTCGTTCCATTCCGATAGTTTCCACGTATAACGACTTGTTTCGTAGCGATTTCTTTTATCGCTTATAATCCTATAACCAATTCCATTCCTTCTCTTGATCATAGAAATACCTTGATATATTATTTATTTCACGTAATATTCCCGGTTCTACGCCATTCTTTACGGATACGAAAACACGTAGTATAATTGTGAATCTTCGAATTCCGTCGGCTTTTACATTCACTTATTTTCCTCGATAAACAAGAATATGATCTCGGATTCTCAAAATTCCACTATTCATTTAATGATGATCCCCATACGTATTACTTAATTAGCTCAAGTTACTATTCACAGAAGTTTTAAAATATTACAAAAATCAGGGTTCTTACAGTCTCCCCCCTTAAAAGGATTCCGTCCCGGAATCAACTCACAAATAGATGGGGGTACCTTTCTCGCAGGTGGCTCTCTAATTCCCAAGTCGACTCCTCGACCTTGGGATGTCTCAATAAGAATCTGAATAGCTTGACACTCTTGTCCCTGAGTACTTGCTCTTTTCAACCAATGATTTCAACCGGTTGCTCAATATAGGATAGATCAAGTACTTACTCATGTTTCACTATATTCTTGGTATCCGCATTATACTTTCTCAACATTGGCACATGAAAAACACTATGAACCCGTTCAAGGTTTAGAGGTAAAGCCAATTCGTATGCCACGGTTCTATTTGTCACAAAATCTCAAAAGACCCATATATCGGGAACTCAACTTCCCTTTCTTTCCAAATCTCATCAGTCCTTCCCATGGTGACACTTTCAAAAATACCTGGTCACCCACTTCATACTCTCTGTCTTTTCGTGCTAAGTCGGCATATTTACGTTGTCGGTCTTGGGCTGCCGCTAAGCATCCTCTGATCAACTCAACTATGTCCCTCGTTCTTTACACCAAGTCGGGACCTAGTAACTTTCTTTCACCAACTTCATCCCAGTACAAGGGTGAATGGCACCTCCGACCATACAGCGCCTCATGTGGGGGCATTTCTATACTCGCATGATAACTATGATTGTAGGCAAACTCTATCAAAGATAGGTGTTCATCTCAATAACCTTAAAAATCAATTACAAAATTTCTCAACATGTACTCCAATGTCTGAATGATTCACTCACTTTGTCCATCGGTTTGGGGATGGTATGCAATACTCACATTTAGTTTGGTTCATAAGCATTCCTGAAAGCTCCTCAAAAAAATCTGGAGTTGAATCGGGGATCTCTGTCAGATACGATAGCTACAGAGACTCCATGTCTTATCACAATTTCCTTGATGTATAGCTCTGCTAATCTATCCACCATGTAGGTTTTCTTGATTGGAAGAAAGTATGCTGACTTGGTCAGTCGATATATAATTACTCATATTGCATCACGGTTAGCCTTAGCTCGGGGAAATCCTACCACAGAATCCATGGCTATTTGTTCCCACTTTCATATCGGAATTCCTAAGGGTTGTAGGAGTCCCCTCGGTTGCTGATGTTCCACCTTCACTCTTTAACAGGTCAAACACGTACTGACCCAATTGGCCACGTCTCTTTTCATGTTGGGTCATCAATAATATTTCTTTGGATCTCGGTACATCTTGGTACCTCCAGGATGAATTGAATATCTAGAATTATGTCCTTCGCGTAAAATTTCATCTTTTAATTCTCGAACATTCGGAATCCAAATCCGGTTCGCATACCTCATAATTCCCTTCTCATCTTTCTCATATTTGACTTCTTCTCAGTCAAAGATTCTCGCTCTTCATTCGTCTTCTCTTCCTGATAATGTCCCATCTTTTCTAACAATTCCAGTTCTAATTTGATCTCAATTAGTCCATCAGTCCCTTTACCAGTGACTTCACCTCTATCTCCATCTCCTCGAGTTCTCTCACTAGTTCCTCCGGCGTTGTCAACATCTTGAGTCTCTCTTTACTACTAAGGGCATCGGCCACCACATTGGCCTTCCCTGAGTGATATAAAATCTCACCGACATAGTCTTTCATTAACTCTAACCATCTCCTCTGTCTCCTGTTGAGTTCTTTCTGAGTAAATATATACTTAAGGCTCTTATGGTCAGTGTAGATCTCACAATTTTCTCTGTATGGATATTGTCTCCAATTTTTCAAAGCAAAACTATTACTGCTAATTCTAATTCATGAGTAGGGTATCTTACTTCATATTCCTTCAGCTGCCGTGAGGCATAAGCAACCATTTTCCCATGCCACATGAGAATGCATCATAATCCTTTATGTGACGCATCACTATAGATCACAAAATCACTCTTTCCATCGGGCAATGCCAGCACGAGGGCTGATACCAAACTTCTTTTCAATTCCTGAAAACTTTCCTCACATTTTTCATTCCACACAACCTTTTCCGTTTTGCAAGTAGGCCTAATCAAAGGTCCTGATATCTTAGCAAAATCCCGTACGAACCTCTCATAAAACTGGTTAATTCCCAAAAAGTTCCTACTTCCGTAGGTGTGGTTATTCTTTCTCATTGGAATACTGCCTCAACATTGGTAGGGTCAACTAACACTCCTTCACTGCTCATCAATTGTCCTAAGATCTGAACTTCATTTTGCCAGAATTTGTACCTTGAGAATTTGGCAAACAACTTTTCTCTTCTCAATGCTTCTACCACTATCCTCAGATATTCCGCATGTTCTTCTTCCGTTTTAGAATAGACTAAAATATTATCAATAAAAAAATAATGACGCACACGTCCAAATACTTTTTAAACACTCGATTCACAAAGTCCATGAAAGCTACTGGGGCATTCTTTAGCCCGAACGACGTCACCAAGAACTCATAATGTCCATACCTCGTGCGAAATACGGTATTTGTCCCCTGTTTTAATCTTTAGTTGGTGATATCCCATTCTTAGATCGATTTTCAAAAAGTGTACCACTCCTTCAAGTTAGTCAAACGAATCGTCAATTCTAGAGAGAGGGTATCTGTTCTTAATAGTCAGCTTATTCAGTTCCCTATACTATGTGCACAATCGCGTACTACCGTCCTTCTTTTTGACAAACAACATTGGTGTGCCTCATGGTGACACATTAGGTCTCATCATTCCTTTATTCAACAGTTCTTGCAACTGTGAAGTCAATTCTTTCATTTCAACCGGGGCTAGCCTATATGGGGCTTTTTGAAACTGATGTCGTTCCTGATGCTAATTCGATAGCGAACTCTATCTCTCGGTCAGGTGATAATCCTGAAAGGTCTTTGGAAAACACATCCTCAAACTCGTGAACAACTGGTATGTCACATACATCAGGGCTTCTCTCTTGGTACCCGCCACGTATGCTAAATACGCTTTGCTATCTTTCCTTAATAATTGCTTTGCTTGAGCAATATTAAAAAATTTCTGGGTCTGACGCTGACCCTTAATCACAATTTTCTTGCCGTTAGGCATTCAGATTTTAACTTTCTTTCCTTTATAATCAATCTGAGCACCATTGCTCGACAACCAATCCATTTTTAAGACCACACCAAATTCTCTCAGCCTGAAAGGAATTAAGTCCAACTTAAAGTCCTTCCCTCCTAGTTCCCACTTGCAGATTAGATGAATCTCATTAATTGGAACAACCTCTCGATTCACTATTTCTATTCGCAATAATTCTCGCGTTGGAATCACATTAAGTTTTAACTTGGCCAAAAATCTCGCAATATAAAATACTTAGTTGCTTCAGAATTAAACAGAATATTTGTAGTAACCAAATTGAGTAAAAGGTTACCTGCTATCACGCCCTAGCTGGGTTGGGTCAGTTGCTAGAATAATGTCCTAGTTGGTTGCAATTAAAGCACCTCAGTAGCTATTTTCCCAATTACATACCCCGGGATGTTTCTCCCCACATGACTTATGATCTGGTAGGGGTGACCGAAACTGGTTATGAAACGTAGTCTTATATTGACCACCTCCCTGGGCGATACTCTTGCTTACCGGTTCGCTAAAGCTATTTCCGCCAGCTACGGTAGTGGCGAACCTGGTACCCACTGCGGGTTGGGACACCACTCCCCTCTCAGTCCTAATCGGAAACTTCTGTTTATCGCTCTGCCGCCTTGGCTTCCGAACTCCTCTTCTTGCTCTCTTCCTCTTTTTGACTTTGCTCACTCTCTGCCTCTACAATCGAGGCCTTTTTGCACATAGTCTGTTATCTAAAGTAATGACACTCAGTCCTGAATCCATTGTTTCAGCCCTTGCTGAAATCTCCTCGCCTTTTTCTCTTTCGTGTTCACAAACTCCGGCACGAATCTCGACAGTTCAATAAATTTGGCTTTGTACACAGCCACTGACATCTTATCTTACTTAATCTCTAGAAACTTCAACTCCATCTGAGCCTCCATAAACCTGGAAAATACTTTTCCCCATGTGATAATCACATCAGTCTCCAGGGTTCCTTTAGGTTCCCACTAATAATTTGCTTCTCCTTTTAACATATAATTGGTGAACACAGTCTTTTGCGTCTCTTCTATGGGCACTATCTCAAAGCTTTTTTCCATTTCTTTCAGCCAAGCTCTAGCCTTAATAGGTTAGCAGTCCCTTGAAATTTCTGGGGGTTTTAACCACTTAAAGGCCTTAAAGACATTAGTAACTGGAATATGATCCACCTGGGTTGAGGGTGACAATTTAAATTCTCTCGAAGAAGATTCATAATTTGGTCCATGGGGTTTCCTCTCTGGCCTTCCCCCTCGTTAGTATCCATAGTTTCTTCTTCATTGTAATACTCTAAGCCGAATTCATTATATTCGACTTCCTCGTGTTCTTGGTTATTTTGGTTTACCAATTCAGCAGGGTTTGCTCTAGTTTCCAAATATGTCGGGGTGGCATCTTGATGCTAATATAAAAGATCACCAATATAACATTATTCACGTCTCTACTCATTATGTTAAAGTCGCTTAATAACTCGCTTTGTCACAAATATATTCTTCATTCCTCTTTAGTTACTCGCAACGTTGTGCCCACGCACCTGATTTGATGCGTTAACAAAAGACGACATCCTGTCGAGAATATACACGTAGCTCCTAGTGACATCCCACTCTTGGAATTCTGCGCCAGACTTATTGGTCTTCCCCTCTAGTAGTTCGGAGCTTGCTGCGTTGATTGCAGGAGCATGAAACTTTTCAAAAATTATTCTGTCGATTCTCGCTTTCCGTGCCGAACCATAATGGCTTAACGGATGAAATGATTTCGTATTATCGCATAGCATTCTCATCTTGGGACACGCTAAAATCTTCCTTATAGGACATAAATTCCTCAATGGTATAGCGAATACCCTTCTTGGTAGAATCGATGTTCGTCATGTATTGAACCCTTATTATCGGAACAATACTTTCAACCAATTCAGGTAACGTAATAACCTTAATAGTAAAAGAATTAAGCATCTTGATTCTTTCCTAATATGTCTCCTCAAGGACACTCTATAAAGAGCTATGAGTGGCAAGACTCGGGTTTTCCAATCAACCCATGGTATTGGGGTATCGTCTTCATCCCACTTTCTCCGGAGACTTAGCTCCATTTCGATATCAACATTATAAAAGAATCATGTACAATTTTCTCCTTTCCTCATTCTGTCGATCTTAAACGATTCCATCAATTTCCGTATAACACTTCACATAAACACTTCAACATAACTCCTGGTAGTCCATCAACAAACTCTATCGGCTTAACCAATAGACTCTCTTTCGCATATAACTCTTAGAAATCTTTTCTCTGAGTGCTACAACTCATTCTCTTCCCTTAATGTTGGCTTTTCAATCGACTGTTAATAACTCAACCAATGCCTCAACTCTTAAGGCTAAGGTCCCCTTGGGTACTACCGTCGCGACTACTCCATAGTAATCCGACTACGAACTCGATGAGAGTTCTTGTTAACTTTTAGATCCTCAATCTACCCATTTTACTTTTACTGTTTCCAAGACTTATAACCTTTGGCTCTGATACCATTTATGTAACACCCCCAAATCCAAGGTCGTGAATTCGGGTCGTTATGATCACTTATTAAATAAATAATTCTCTTTTCATAATATTACTCGACCTTTTATTCAAACTCACATACACACAGGTTATATGCTTGGAAACATTATCAAATAAATCATTTCCACTTATCTACCTGAGGGGGCTGGCGCACAAAAAGCCTACGGAACTCACGAGCGTTCCTTACCCGCCTAAGGACAGCAGTCCTGGTCTGATCCATGCTGGTAGTCTGTTGTGATATGATATATAAAAGCAAGGGTGAGCATTAAAGCTCAGCAAGGTATATATCCCCATATTTAAGTATGTAAGGATAAATAAAACCAATAATTATACTTTGTATCTCCAAAGCGTTCTGAAAGTTTATATGCTTATCAAATTTATAATATTCTCAAAATCAACTACAATAGTATATCCAATGAATACTTGTATTCATCTCTTTCTCAAAATCATTTTATACTCGTACTCATTTTATTTCAAAATCTCAAGATGTTACTCGAACCAAGATTCTCATATGGGTGTGATATATATTCGTCAACATCCCAATTTAAAACTCAGCCTTATCGGCAGATTTCACAAATGGATTTGATATATAATCATCAACATCCTTATTTAAACTCAGCCTTATCGGCAGATTTCTCAAATGGATTTGATATATATTCATCAATATCCTTGTTTAAAACTCAGCCTTATCGGCTCTCTGTTGTATATTTCACAACAGTTTTTCCAAAATGGAAGAAAGGGACTATACTGGAATAAACCACGTATCGGTGATCAGCCGAATACGAAATTTTCTCTACTAGTAGAAGGAATACAAACCTAGCCACCTTTGGGCTCATCAAGACACTACACGGTGGTTTCCCATTGTCGTGCAAGTCCGAAAGTCAATGGTCACATAGACCATATAACCGTACAATGCGCCACTCCACGCTTGCATAATGCGCCACTCCGCGCTTGGTCACTGCCCGACACCACTCCGTGCCGAGCATGCCACATTCCAGTCCCAAAACAATTATATCTTTCGCTCAAAATCCTTTTTCGAAGGAATAGGTCGTTAAAAGTTGACCTCTAAATAAGATGATTTATTCATCACTTTTAACTCAATTGATTTTTGGGCGTTGTCGGAGTTTTGAATTTAAAATCATTTTCAAATCCCTATTTGTAGTAGGGTGACACATATATTACTCACTTGTTCTTTATTGAACGAGGAAGCAAAACTCTTATGCTTCTAGACTAAGTTCCCTAAGGTTTTGATACGTTTCAAATGATTAATCTCTTTCAAGAGTTTTGAATAATTTAGAAAGTACCTTTGGGAATTATGTCTATTTTTAAATAAGTTTTTAGAAGTCCGAAGATATTAAATATCTAAGGTCTCATAATTATATAAGAGGGATTTAATGAATTGATAAAATCTTAAGTACAAAGTATTTCTAATTAAGGTTCAATGAATTAATAAAAACCTTAAATACAAAATATTTTGTGAATAAGGTCCAACGAATGGAGACACCTTAATCAAATAATCAAAACATGATTTGGTATCCTATAATTGCTCTTTGAATAGTTAAATCTTTATTAAATAACGTGAAATTATTTATAAACTATTCAGTATATTTTTAAATACTTTCTGGATATTTAATAATCCCTTAAATATCGCTTTATAAAATAATCAATCAAGTAAGGGTGTCCCTTAAATGAATAAACCAATATTTCTCGAAGTTTAAGTCAAAATCTCAATCGTTCGCTTGATATATATATTACGCGAACGTACTTTGTTTATCGAAATAGAAATCTTTCGCGTCCGGCTCTCTCCGGAATTAAATCGTTATTAAAATATCTTCAACTCCCATTATCATATATTATATTTGAAATACGTTTCAACTTCTCATACTCGTGTAAAACGAAATTTGTTTTCGTAAACAATCGCATAATTCGTATGCATGGATATCATAGACAAGCATATATATATTTGAACTGTAAATCATGGCATCAATATCACAACAGTATATATATAGCATGGATAGTATGAGATAGGGTTTCGAAAACTTGCCTCGAGTAATCGAAGTGGTATGGTCTCTGGTGTTTGGTTGGCGATCTATAAACAAAAACCAACGGTCTAAGTTAGTACGCGATTAACGTCTCGCTTTTATTAAGCAACTTTCACAACTACTCAAGTATAACGAATCTCCGATCGTCACATTCTCAACACTTATATTCTCACTTTATAACATGGTCGGGTTTTGAAATCGATCGTTCGCTTTAGAAAGTCCATTTCGAGTTTTAAGCTCGAACGTGAGAAAATGTTCGTCAAAACTAGGTTTTTTATGCGTTTCTCGCTTGCGCTCACTTTACCAAAATATTTTTATAAAATTGAAAAATTAATATTTTCCCAAGATTGTTTTTGGACTGTCTTCTCTACTGTCATATCCATTTTTCATAATTTTTCCAGAATCTCAAAATTATTTTAAGTCCTTCAAAATCACCATGCAAGTGGACTTAAGTGCAGTTGGCTAATCGCAGAAATGTTTTACACTAAAACGACCATAACTCCTAAACCGTAAATCTCCTCATGATTATCTACACATTTATAGAGACTATAAAACAATATCTAATCTAGTCATGGCCAGTGGTTTTCAAATTTTAACCATTTTCATGGCCGAATGTCTTGCAGAAAACAGATCAAGTGCAAGAATGCCCAAACTCAATTTCTACTACTTGATCTTAACACAATCACTACCTATAACCATCATAAATACTAGTACTTCTCAAGATCCACCCACATGAACCTTATATGCTCTATCTAGTACCACATACATGGATTACTACTCAACATCTCAAGTCTTCAGCAAGAACATAATCAATACAAACTGAAACAAACACAATCCTTTGGATCTTAACACTACAACAAACATAACTCTTAAATCCAACCATAAAACCTTAAAGGGTTGAAAGTTATACCTTCTTGGATACTAGGAAGGTTAGTGCTAGGATTATTGAGGCTTGGTTTTCTTAGAAAACACTTAGAAGGGCTAGATCCTTAAGAAACAAAACCAAGAAACAAGTTAAAATTTCGGAGTTACCTTTCAGCACCTCATTCAAACATTTTTATAAAATTGAAAAATATTAATTTGAGGCTGAAATTTGGTACGAAGCTTACCCATGATATAGAGAAGCTATGGTAAAAATTTCATGATATTTGAATGAGTATATTTTGAGTTATGAATTTTTCTTTCTCCCTTGCTCAGAAAATCCGAACTGCTGGAATGAAAAATGGGAGAGTTTTAAGTGAGGGAAAAGTGGTTGTTTTCTTTTGTGGCTAAAGTGTGGGAGTGTATAATGAATATATGGGATGTATGCAGCAGATTTGACAATAATTTGGCAAAGGTATGGGTTGGTTTGATTGTGTGGTGAAGTGAGAAAAGGGAGAAGTATGGCTTGTGTACTTGTTTGTCTCCCATCACTATTCAACACTATTCCACTAACTATTCTAGTTAGCTTCTAATCATCTAGTTACACTCCTAACTACTAGATAGGACTTGGTTATGCATGGCCAACTTGCATGGGATTTAATTTCTCATTCGTTTATTTATCGTAAATGCAATCGTCGTTCCATTCCGATAGTTTCCACGTATAACGACTTGTTTCGTAGCGATTTCTTTTATCGCTTATAATCCTATAACCAATTCCATTCCTTCTCTTGATCATAGAAATACCTTGATATATTATTTATTTCACGTAGTATTCCCGGTTCTACGCCATTCTTTACGGATACGAAAACACGTAGTATAATTGTGAATCTTCGAATTCCGTCGGCTTTTACATTCACTTATTTTCCTCGATAAACAAGAATATGATCTCGGATTCTCAAAATTCCACTATTCATTTAATGATGATCCCCATACGTATTACTTAATTAGCTCAAGTTACTATTCACAGAAGTTTTAAAATATTACAAAAATCAGGGTTCTTACAAAATCTGTATTATCCGTCGGAAGACAACCTGCCTCATCCGTCGATACTCAAAATTCACCATCCGTCGGGTTATCAAAAGGAGCAGGAAGTCAAGGCAGATCACCCATAGAAAGCACCCCAATCTTAAATCAAAGATCCACAAACTCAGGGGGAGTTTCTAGCAATCAAAACTCAATCATACATCAAGACAACATTGAGGTCTCTTCATCTAGGGCTAATCTACCTCAACCAAGAAAATGGACAAAAGATCACCCCTTAGAACTGATTATTGGTGATGTTTCTTCCAGAGTTCAAACCAGGAGAGCAACTCAAGAAGAATGTCTATACAACAGCTTCCTGTCTAAGGAAGAACCAAAGAAGGTAGAAGAAGCCTTATTAGATCCTGATTGGATTTTAGCTATGCAAGAGGAGCTAAACCAATTTGAAAGGAATAAAGTATGGAAGCTGGTACCCAAGCCTAAAGGAAAGAATCCAATAGACACCAAATGGGTATTCAGAAACAAGATGGATAAAAATGGCATAGTAGTAAGGAACAAAGCAAGATTGGTTGCTAAAGGCTATTGTCAGCAAGAAGGGATAGATTTTGATGAAACATTTGCTCCTGTTGCAAGACTCGAAGCCATCAGAATCTTCTTAGCCTATGCAGCCCATGCCAATTTCAAAGTCTATCAAATGGATGTCAAAAGTGCCTTTTTGAATGGAGATTTGGAGGAAGAAGTGTATGTAAGTCAACCTCCTGGCTTTGAAGATCCAAATTTCCCAGAGTATGTCTATTATCTACTGAAAGCACTTTATGGACTGAAGCAAGCACCTAGAGCCTGGTATGACACTTTATCAAAGTTCCTTTTGGAAAGTCACTTCACAAGAGGTACTGTAGATAAAACTTTATTTTTCAGAAATGTGAATGGCTCTAACATACTTGTTCAAATTTATGTAGATGATATTATTTTTGGCTCTACAGATGAGAAACTTTGTAAAAAGTTTGCCAAACTGATGCAAAGCAAGTATGAAATGAGTATGATGGGAGAACTAACTTACTTTCTTGGTTTACAAGGTAAGCAAGTTAGTGATGGAATATTCATTAGTCAAACTAAATATATTTTTGATCTTTTAAAGAAGTTTGATCTAATGGATTGCACATCTGCAAAAACTCCGATGGCCACTGCAACTAAGCTTGAACTAAACACTACTGAAAAGTCTGTGGACATTTCAAGTTATAGAGGCATGGTTGGCTCACTTCTGTACTTAACAGCCAGTAGGCCAGATATAATGTTTGCTACATGTTTGTGTGCTAGATTTCAGGCTGATCCTAGAGAGTCTCATTTGATAGCTATTAAAAGAATTTTCAGATATCTCAAAGGAACACCAAACCTTGGCATTTGGTATCCTAGAGATTCTGGTTTTGATCTAACTGGTTATTCAGATGCAGATTATGCAGGTTGCAGAATTGATAGAAAAAGCACAACAGGAACCCGTCAATTTTTAGGAGACAAGCTTGTGTCCTGGTTCAGTAAAAAGCAAAATTCAGTTTCTACTTCCACAGCTGAAGCTGAATATATTGCTGCTGGCAATTGCTGTGCACAGATTTTATGGATGAAAAATCAATTGCTAGACTATGGTTTGCAAGTTGAAAGGATTCCTATTTTCTGTGACAACACAAGTGCAATTGCCATCACTGAAAATCCAGTGCAACATTCAAGGACAAAGCATATAGACATCAAGTACCATTTCATAAGTGAACATGTAATGAATGGTACTGTAGAGTTACATTTTATTCCAAGTGAGAAGCAACTTGCAGATATTTTTACCAAGCCACTAGATGAATCCACCTTTTCTAGGTTGGTAAGTGAGTTAGGTATGCTTAATTACTCTTAAATTTATCTGTATTATTCTTGCAATTTGAAAAGAAGCCAGAAATTTAGTTGATTTTTAGTCTTGGATGAAATTTTGGCTAAGTCAAAATTTGTATCTCGACGGATGACCATTATCCATCGGGTTGAGTCATCCGTCGATATACAAATTGTAAATAAAAATTAATTACTTTTCCGGAATATTTTAAAGCTCGACGGATAACATTTTATCCTCATCCGTCGAAGTATCTAAATCTGAACCGTTAATTCCCTGAACATTATCCATCGAGTATACTTACAGTTTATAAGCATTACACGACGGATAATGGGTGGAATTTTTAAAGCTTATTTTAAAACGGTCGTTTTAGGCAATTTCTATTGGGTAATTTACTTCTCTTTATTATTTTCATCCGTTGAGTCTGAGCAAAGTATAAAATCCTATTTCATTCTAATCATTTTCTTTTATCATTCTCAAATTCAACTGTGTTATTTCATTCTCTCTCAAGCAAAAATCCTCTTTCTCTTCAAGCTTTTCTTCTCTAACAATGGCACCCGTAGTAAAGATCATGTCACAGACTGGGTTCATCTATGAGAAGAACAACTTCACTGCCTTGATCAATAAGGGGAGTCAGCAATCTGAAGATTATCATAAGATAATGGACTTCGTGAAGAACTGCAAGTTAAGTTTTGCTATGCTGGAATCACCCACAATCTATTGTGAAGTTGTTGAGGAAATGTGGACAACAGCAATCTACAACTCTACTGACAAAACCATCACTCTGACCATCAGAGGTAATGATTTCTATATCAATAGTGATGTAATAAAAGCATGTTTCAAGATTCCCGATGATAATGTAACTGCACCACACACTGACACTGATATTGTCAATATGCTAAATTCCATTCATTATACACTTCCTACTGCAAAACTAAGTGAAATTAGAAGACTAGGTCTTAGGAAGGAATGGAGTTACTTGTGTGATGTAGTAACTAAAGTCTTTTCTGGAAAAATCAGTAATTTTGATTCTGTGAACATTTCCATGCTTAACATTCTATACATCCTAGTTACAGACAAATATTATAATTTCAGTGACCTTGTTGTGTATGAGTTAGGTTTTAAATTAGGTGACTTAGCCAAAAGAGGAAAGAATATTTACTATGCTAGATTTTTTATGCTTTTGGCTAACCATCTTTGTCAAGAGATTGAACTTGAGAACCCAAACAACAAATTAGCTTGATGGGTTCAAGAGAGGAGAATCATTGCAGACTTGAACAGAGCCAACCATCACAAGGATGTGCCAATGTTCTATTTTCCTGTAATGCTGACACCTCAGGTGAGTAAGGTAAGTTTATCCATACCCTCAACTATTCCAATCTCTTCTATTTCTTTGACTTTAGGCATAGCTATGGCAACTGTGAAAATGACCAAACAGTTGCCTGCCAAAGCTGCCAAAACAACTACAATTCCCAAATCCAAATCAAAGAAAACCCCCTCTGGTATCTCTCAAAAGGTACCAGTTGAAAAATCTACCAAAGCCAAAGAGGGGAGTGTGAAGGAGGGTAAGATAGATGAGGGAAGGGGTGAACATCAAAGAAACCCCAAGAATAAGGTTGGAGAGATGAGTGAATCCCAACCTAGCCACACTGCAGTTTCCCAACAAACTGCAGTGCTTAAAAAGGACAGAAGCTCACTTCTAGCTGCATCCTCCCAAAAGGATGTGGCTATTGAACAAAGCTCTCATCCAAGAGCACAGGCCAAGAGGGTTAGGGACACAAGCTCACACCAAACTTACACTAGAAAGAAGAAATCCAAAACAACTGGGGATGCACAGGGCACACAATTAGTGCAAACTGGTGCTAAAGACACAGTCCCTGCACCTTCTCAAATTCAGATTAATGTGGCTCCAATAAATGTGGAGTCACAGCCAAAATCTCTCATTATAGAAGCCACTGAAACACAATACTCACCAACCAACTCACTGGAAGTGGACATGATAAATACTTCAATTCCTGATTCCCCTTCTTTAACTCTGTTGGGGAAGCCAAAATCCAGTGCAAGTGAGCATCATCTTTTAGATGATTTGTTGGCTCACTTGCCAATTCTTTCTGATTCTATTGTGACATCTGTGCCTCAAATAACTTCAATCAACACAGAGTCAACAATAGTTTCTCTTCCCACCTCATTCATTTCCACTCTCTCGATGGATATTGCGCATCCGTCGAGTAGTGATTGTATCCCGACGGATAAGCTTAACAGCAGTTATCCGTCGGATAGCTTTACCACTCACCCGACGGATATCACTTATCCGTCGAGTGTCTCTGCACAACTTCAAACTTCAATAATTTCAAGTGCAGAAGATTTGGTGGTAATACAATCACTCTTAGGACTGAGAGAGGAGAGTGCATTGAGTGAGAGGCTGGGTTGCTCCCAGGCAAAAGGAGAGGAAAAGAGTGAATCTCAGCAATCCATTCATTCAGGATTGGCAAAAGTGAGTGAGAGGAGTCCCAACTTAGTAGGTGAAGGTGAGGGTGTGAGGGTGGGGAGCCAGGGTGAGACCCTGATGCAACAAAAGAGAGAACATGAGAGAAAAGCAGGTACTGGAGAAATAAGGATGGAACCAGCCATTGCTAGTGAGTCAATGATTGTGGATGATGCTGAAAAGGAAAGACAATTTCAGCAACATTACAAAGCTGTAATTGATAACATTTCCTTGGATGCTGACACTTTTACTCACCCTGTTTCAGCCTATCAACTATTGGCTGCTCAGGGCAATGTGGAGGCAGAGCAGACTTTGCACTTAGTGCACACCACAGAATCTCTTCAAAGAGATAAAGCTGCTGTAAACAGGATGCCTCCTCAAGCTGGAGAGCCATTTGAAGAATTTGGAGTAAATTCTGATGATGATGACTCTAGTTCTTTGAATGGTAGCATGAACTTAGGGGGAGCTGAAGGCCCAAGTTCTGCTTTAAGTTTACCTGAATGGGCATGGGCAAAGGAATTTACACCAGGACAATTTGAGGTGTCTTTGGTAAAACAAGTAACAGCTATTCAGCAAGCCCTTCAGGAAGCTTCAGATGCTGGTACCAAGGTTGTTCTTAAAGCTCATCTAGACTCTTTGCACTTAATGAAGATCCAACACTCAAGACAGAATATCAGTGTGGATGAATTGAAAAAGGAGATAGCTGACTTAAAGACATACAACTCTGAGAAGCTGGATTCAATAATGCCATATGGTACCATGCATGATCTATTACTAAGGTTGAGAAGAGAATCAGATTCTGACAAGAAGATAGCCAAGCTGGAGACCAGAGTTTAAGTTATTGAGAATTCAGTGGCTCTACTTCTTCAAAATCAACAGACTCAGACAAATCTTCTCATGGAACTGGCTAAAGCACAAGGCCTAACTCCTCCACTTGTTGATAACAAAAAGGGGGGGAGAGAATCAAGTAAGGGGGAGAAAGGACCAACTGAGGGGGAGAACATTTTAGTTCAAATCAGCAAAGTAATTGTACCTTCAATTACTATCTCCAAGCCACCAGTTGCAGATGCTATAGATCTTATAAATGCAGCAGCAACAAATTTGAAAGATGCTGATAAAGAAGAGTTGACTCTGATCAACTGGAAAAAGATTGATGAGGAAATACAGAAAAAGTTTCAATTAGTCAAGGAACCAGATCAGTCAGCCATCCATCACTCTCATGTCAAGCAAATCAATGTGAATGAGATGAGCATGAACTATCTGGAGAAAGGACAATCTTCCTGCATCAAGACTAAAAAGGCTGAGATAATTCTTAAACCAAGGGCAAACTATCCAAAGTCATCTTTGAAGAACCCTATGGATACTGTGTATGAGACACCCAAGCCTGATGAAAAGAAGCTTCTGTCAAGATCTATTCTCCTCTATAAAGATCCAGCTGATTCAGCCTCAAGAAAGAGAATTGCAAAGATATTCAAAAATGGGAAGGAAATTTGTGTGGTAGCTGGACATCCACAATTTGCTCATGCAAAGGAAGAAGAAAAAGTCATATTGAAGCAGGAAAAGAGGCAAGCTGCTCTAGATGCAAAGAAGTCTAAACAAAAGATAGAACAGTTTGCTATCTTGACCAAGCTACAGGCTGTGAACTCTTCTCAACAAATTCCCTCTCAACCAACTCAAGCTACTGAATCAAAGAAGAAGATTGAAGAACAGAAGAAATCTCCAAGAAAGAAAGAACTGGCTAAAAGAACAAAAAGAAAGTTGGATATTGTTAACAAGGAATTGGAAGATCAATTTCCAATGGAATCCACTAAAGCTGAAACTCAAGCATCAAAGCCCTCTGTGGTATTTGAAGACATAAGGGTGGTGGACCCCTACAGGAATATACATGGAGAGCCTATTGTGCCAAAGGATGAGCCAATAGAGTGGGATAAATTACCAATTCCTGACTTCAACTTGCCAATTCTCACCAAGCCAAGAAGGACAAAATCAAGGGCAGTCAAGAAAGTGAAGCTGTCACCTCTCAAATCCAAGGCAGTAGTCAAAGCTCAACTCAAGATCAACAAGGGTGACTACTTGTACTTGTGTGACATCAAAAAATTCTCAGACCTAAACCTTTATCTGGAGGAGCTGGATGAGGTAAGGGAAATTGATGCATACAGAAACCTACCTGAAAGGTTGGTATTCAAGTACAAAGGAGGAAGAGAGATTCAGTGGCCTCTTCACAGGATACTTCAAGAAAGCCAAGCTGTGTTGATCAAAGTCTATTCATCCTTCAAGAAAAACTTTGGGTTTAATGTAACTGCAAGAAGATTAGTATTGAAGAAGATTGAAGAGCTAAGGAGTGTTAGAGCCAAAGATGCACTACCCAAAACTCTTAACATCCCATACACAGGGAGAAGAGTGCATCTAAGGCCCTACTGGCTGATGGAATTCATGGATGACAAGGGTGTGAGAAGATTCTTCATATTAGAAGACCAATTGAGTATCTCTAGCAATGAGACTCTCTTGGAAATGCAAGAAATGTTAGATCTCTCAGAATCTGATGAATTAGAATTCCACAGACAGCTCCAGAATCAAATTGAAGAAAACAACAGAAAGCTTGGAAGAAGATCCAGACCTTCAAGAAACTAGAAAAATCTGCTCAGGCTAGAGGAGCATCTTGAACTGACTGTGAGCCAATCCTTGTATATCCTGTTTAAATTGAAGCACTCTCAGTTTTATCTACTTATATTAAAGATATATGTTTAGGATGTTTTGTTATCATCAAGTATCTCTTAATTTATGGCTACAATTCCAGTAGACATAAATTGGGGGAGATTGTTGTGAATATGTTGTGTACTTGATGATTACCTAAACAAAACATCTAAGTAAATTTTACTTAGTGAAATAATGTAGCACTCGACGGATAAGAATTATATTCCCGACGGATAACTCGTTTTAGTCCCGACGGATGAGTAACTTATTATCCATCGAGTGAGTAGCTTATGTAATAATAAGTTTGTAGCACAGTGTTGTATGCACCTTTGTATAGAATCTGTAGTAGTATATAAGTCATGTTGACTTTAACTAGATATGCAGAATAGGTTGATTAACTGTACATAAGCAATGTCTTGTAATTCTGTATAAGTGAAATGAAGTCAAGTGCCAAAATAGCTATCAACGGATGCTTAACAAAGCTTCGACGGATGATCAAATGACTTTCAACGGATGTTTAAAATAGCAGTCGACGGATGATCAAGTAAGTCATCGACGGATGATCTGAAAGTCGACGGATGATCATATCAAGATTCAAACATCAGTTGAACAGCGAAAGCTGACACACATCCGTCGAGTTGGATACAAACACACTGTGGAAGCCCATTAACTGGGTAATAGAGGACGAAAAGCAGCAAAGATCAAGACTGTTAGATTTATATTTATTCTGTTCTTTTGACTTTGTAATCTTGGTAATATATAAACCAAGAGAGTAGCAAATAGAAAAACAACTAAGAGAGCTAAGAAACAAACACATAGAAATCTTTGTAAGCACTATCTTTAGCATTTCCTGTGTTCTTAGTAGTTCTATTTTGTATAAGCAGCTGTGAGCATTTCTGCACACAGAGTCCTCTCGATATATTAAATATATCTCTGGTGGAATTGTTTAAATCCACCAGAAAGTTTTTAAAGACTCTTGTTTTTAATTACTCTTGTTTTGATTCATTAAAATTTATACTCCGCATTGTGCTAATCAAAACAAATATATCTATAATCGAGTTGAACATTTTTATTTCAAGAAAAAGTTCAAGAATTCCATTCAACCCCCTTCTGTAATTCTTGCTATATTGTTAAGGGACTAACAATTTCCTTCCAAGCTTCTCCATCTGCTAAATGTCTAAGTTTCCCGTCATTTTTCCGTCCAACTGCATGCCATGTCATTAGTTATGCAAACTCCTTGCACATAGACATCCGTTGCAGTCTTGGCTTTAGTGGAAAATATCGCATAATATTTTCCGGTACTTTATGAATCAACTTCTTTGGATCATTATTGCTGGTCCCTTCTTTTTCCACTATGGTCCACCTTGAAGCACCACAAGTTTTGCAAGAATCCTCTTTTTCATTCTCACCCCAATACAACATGCAATTGTTAGGACAAGCGTGTATTTTTTTATAGTCGAGACCTAGATCTCTAATGACAGTTTTTGCGGCATTGAAAGATAAGGGTATGTGTGCCTGTGGAAA
The DNA here is from genome assembly GCF_009905375.1 of Apium graveolens. Taxonomy (NCBI): domain Eukaryota; kingdom Viridiplantae; phylum Streptophyta; class Magnoliopsida; order Apiales; family Apiaceae; genus Apium; species Apium graveolens. The sequence continues at coordinate 177,812,058 of NC_133655.1, forward strand.
GGCTTCTCTTATTAACCCTAGCATATACCCAAACCCCGACTCTGAAATCCCATGAGCACACTTTAATGAATACAACCTAATGATAAAACTTAATCGCGAAAACTTTATGTAACATGGATATAAAGGCTGCTTTCCCTCCTCAACATGGCGATAAACATTTTTGACATCGTCATTTAGTCCACTAGTACAACGCACCATCTCATCTAGGTTATCTCCAAAACTCACATTGGTTTCAAAATCTATATGTTGTTCATCCCTATTTTCGCCGCTCTTAAGTGAAACCTCATAAATCCAATTAACATATAATTGACATGGACCACTCCAAATAAGAGGATTGTTGATCACATCTGCCATCTGCCTTCTGCCACTTGCGATTAATACAATTCTTGCAAGGGCATAGTAATTTATCACCAACAGAGAATTTGGCAAATGCATTTTTAATAAATGTCTCTACCCCTCTAATGTACCGTCCACTATACTTTGGGAGATTTATCCAAATAATTTCCTCGTCGTCCATCACTACAATTAAGAAGCATATAAATATTTTAATATCATAATTTGTGTGTTTGTATGTTTGCAAACTTAAACCTGGGCAGGCGTATTCCAGAACACTAAATGACTCTGTGTTTTCAAATTGGTATCTAACAAAAACAGAACACTATATGACTATGTGTTTTCAAATTCCAAATTCTGCATCAGTCATGATTCATCACAAACATAATTGTATAAATCTTCAAGACTTAATCCAAAGATTCTTCTAAATAAAATAGACTAAGCAGCTATTTGACAAATTCTATCATGACAAGTTTTAGCTCAGAAAATGACCAACACGGTTCGTGCCATTTGCTTGTTCTAATAGATCTACTAATGATGATACCAACAGATTCTTTATGAATATCCAATTTCATTTCTTTCTAGTTCCTAAACAAAAATATAATGATATTAACAAAATTAAAGAACTTAAAATAAAATCAAAAACTAAAATGGAAGAAGCTGGAGGGGGACAATGCAAAAACCAATTACCACTAAACATCTTTGAATGGGGATTTGAACTCAAAGCATAAATAAATTGTTCTAAAATGATACAACCAAATCAACCAAATCCCCAATTTGACATCTCTAACCAACCACTTGACCAAACACAAGTGCAAAATCAGAAACAAAAATTAAGCAATTGTTAAACACCTGAACTTATATCTAGGTATACTTAACATTTACCTTAATATACAACTTCTCAAAAAACACAAATAACACAAAGTCCAAAAAATAAATCGAAACCCTAATTTCAAAATCAAAATCGAAGAGAGAATAAAAACCCTAAATTCATAAAATAGAAGAGAGAATTACCTTAAACTCGAAACCCTTCAAACCGAAACCCTAATTTCAAAATCAATCTCGAAGCCCCAATTCGAAACCCTAAGAAGAGAACCCTGAAAAGAGAACCCAAAATTAATGTGAGTGAAGAGAAGAGCCTAAGAAAGAAGAGCGAAGATTAAAGATTAATATGAGCGAAGATTAATATGTGTGTGTGTATTTACAGAGAGAAGAGCTAAGAGAGAGGTGCTCACTAGAGAGGTGAGATTAATTTTGGTAAGTATGCTCACTAGAGGGAATTTCACTAAGTGAAATTTGGTAGATTAGATTGGGCGGTAATTTTGCCGCTCATCCAATTTTATATTACTAAATATATATTAATAAATATATATTAATATTTTAACTTATTAATTATTCACTTGAAAATATAAAATAATATTTAACTATTTTATCTTCTTTTTGATAAATTGTGAAATTTAGTAAAATATTTATTATATTTATAAAATCAATATTTGACCGTTTTGACCGATATAACCGTTTTGACCGATATAACCGTTTTGACCCAATTTCGGCTGATCCAAATCGACCTTTTCCAACCCGATATATATTTGGGTTGGAAGAAAGTTAACCCGATTAAATCACCACTATTTTCGTTTACCGAGTTTAATGTTTAAATAATGTTTAAAAACTAAAAATTGGTTTGGGTTATAAATTTAAACGATTCGATTTGGGTTGAAATTTTGAAAACCCGAATTAATTGGTTTGGGTTTCTAAAATGGGTCTCACCTGTACGGATACACAATATGTATATTGGGCCCACATCATAAATGCAATATCAACGTTAATCGTTATAAAATTTAAATTTTAGGTTTTAGGGTTTGGGGTTTGGGGTTAGGAATATTATAAAATCTACAAAAATAAATCTTAAAAAATGTTTTTTAAAAATTAACATTATTAAAATTAACATCCATACAGATTCATTGTAACATCCGGGACATAACGTCTAATTATTTCTATCAATAAATGCTTATTTTGTGATTATTATGTGAATTTTCGGTGAATTATCTGATGATTGATAACAATATTTGGATGTTTGTATATCATATTGTGAGCATGTCAATTTTAATATGTCCAGAATAAAATATAGATAATTAAGGTATTTTTCGGGTAATTTTTGGAGTGTTATATGATTTTGTAATGATTTATGAATTTATTAATTATTTCCTGAATAATTGCAAAATTATTTTATAAAGCCGGGAATTGTCCAACTTCAACCGTTTTTATGTTTTTACAATCCGAAACTCTTCTGAAAACTCCTTCCTAACCTAATCTGGTAATTCCGGGCAATTTCCGTGTTTTGACTTTTTCGATCCGGATTACGGTTTGACCCGTGCGTGGCCCGACGCAAAATTTTCGATACGATAATCATTTCAATAAATCAACAAACCCCGTATTCTCAAAAGACGAGATAATATTATATTATTTTCGTATAAAGTGTTTTATAAAAGCCCGGTTGAGATAATTATCCAAAGCTGATATCAAATCGGATCGTTATTGCAGTTACTTAGCGGCTAAGCAACTAATTTATCGATCCAAAACGATCCAGAACGAACCAATATTCCATAAATATAAATAGCATATTTCTTATTTCATTTTATTCATTTATTCAATTACAACCGGTAAAAATATAGTAATTACAGAGAAAAATCCTAAAAACGATACGTTCTTGAGAATCAAACGCACGAACGAAGGTGTTACCGAACTCCGATTCAAGCGTGTAATATATCAAAACGAAGCTCTCGAAATATAGAATCATAATCAATCGTCAAATCAAACCCAGAAATTTCAGGTAATCCTCGGTCTATTTGTTTTAATTCGAATTTATTAGGATTTTAAATATGAAAATTTGTTCTTGATGTTGTTAATATGATTTGATGATTCCATGTTGTAGAGCATGTTTTTCTGGTCAATTTCATATATTACACTTCAAAAATAGAGTTCAATAACATATAAAAATTAAGGTTTGATTCTGGACAGCTTCGAAATTAGAGTTCTTGGATGTTCTTGAGCTCAAATTTGGGCGTTTTCGATTCTGGGGTTATCAGCTGAATTTGATGATATGAATAACTTCATATTGAATTGTAGAATCGATTCATGTGTTTAGTTTTACCAAACGATTAATAAATAATGTAAATCGAAGTTTTATTTGTTTTTGTTTATACGTTTTTAATTTTCAATTTTACAGATTATGTACGAAACGTTTGTTGATTGTGATCCTGGGGGTTGATTTTATGTTTTACAAGCTTCGTTTTGAGACATTAATCGTTGAATTTGGTTCAGTAATTATTAGAATTGAGTTTCGGCCGGAACTACACCGACAACGCCTCGGAGCTCGTCGGAAACCGACGAGGAGGGACTGTTTGTGGTTCTTTCTGTTTAACTCAGACTCCTGGAGAAATATACAACCGATTAGTAGAAAGAAGTCGTCGAAATCAAGCTGTTTTGGGCTCGATTGGGGGCTGACCGGCGGTTTCTACCGCGCCGGAGTCTGGGGGGAGGTGACCGGTGTTCATCCCGACCCGGTTGGGTGGGGTGACCGGTGGTGACCCGAATGGGTTGTTTTATTTTACCCGGTTTTGATCTTCCCTTCCCCTAAAATCAAATCTAGAACCTGTTTCTGAATTTCTATTGTAAAAGTAATCCAAAATTCATTATTTTAATTTCAATAATTGTTTTTAATTATTTTAAATTTCCAAAATTCATTATTTAATTATCGTGAAAATTATTTTAATTCTAAAATAAACCTAAATTAGTTAATTAATTAATTTTAGTTGATAATTAATTATTTAATCAGTTAATTATTTTAAATATTAATTGATTAATTAATTTAATTAGTTATTAATTAATTTTAATTGATTACTTAATTAGATTTAATTATTTATTTTTGATTTAGAAATTTTGAAAAATAGTTTCGAGCTTTAAAATATTATTTTAAATTATTTTCAAGGCTCGATAATTATTATAAAATTATTTTAAAGTCATATTCGGGTATTCGAACCATATTATTTAATTATAAAATGATTCGGAGACCCGTTTTAATTCCGAAAAATATTCAAAAATTCATAAGAAATCAACCGTTCATCCGTTTAATATGAAATGAACGCGTCTAAACTCATAAAAGTATTCTGCTTTCATAAAAATACTTTCGAGACCAAATTTCTTCTGTATCAAAAGATCATTTGTTTTACGAGTCATTCTGAGTCGGTTAATTGAATGATATCTTTTACGATAGATACACATTGTACGAGGCATTCAAAGCCAGACAAAGATTGTAAAAGTAAAGCCTGATTACCTATAATAATGAGACGAGTGGATTCAGAATAGAGATAAACTTGAAATAACGATTGTTAAGAAAGGTCAAGTGGCATGTCAATGGAAATACAGATACACTCAGGACTGAGTAATATGGCAGATAGTTAAAGATCAGAGGGATTCTCAATTGAGGCAAGTATTCCTAACCTTTCTCCTAAAATACTGCAAATATTTATTCATTCCGATTCTAGGTTCAGAATAGTTAAATGTTTTTATATTTCACTACAATTACTCTTATTCATGCAAGTACCTTTTTGATCTTGTTACTTGATTATCGATTGATCTCTTGAGCAAGTACCCATTCGTTCGGGTTATTTGTGAACCCTGATGTGGGATGTTTTGAAATCAAAGTGATTTTACATCAAAATACTCTACAGATGGGATGGTTATGATGAGGGCCGGTGATGAGCTGGACCCTAAGGGCCATAGATGGCTGGTTCTTTAATTATTAGGCCATAGTTGCCTGGGTACCCCAGTTGGTTGGGTCTATGCAGTTGGGTATAGATCCGCACTGTATCCTAACTGATCAACATGTTATAGTGCATACGTTGGTTTCTAGTGTCCAGTCTAATTTATTATTGATCACCATTAACAACATTCCTTCTTGAATAGTTCATAATTACAAAATCAAACAAAGATTTGATTTAAAGAAATGAAATATTGAAACGTTTACTGTTCTTTTACAGAAAAATGTGATTTATGATTAAAGGCCAATGAGGGCCGACATTTTGTTCACTCAATTGTTTTAAAGATATAAAGATGTTTTGAAATCATTCAACAATCGTTTCCAGGAGTTTCTCTGATCTGATACCTGGAAACCATTTATGATACTTGCTGGGCATTTTTGGCTCACTCTTGCTTTGTGAACTCTTATTTCTTTCAGTATCAAATGAGGACAAAAGTGAATAGTTGTTAATAGATAGCAAAAGTGGTGAGACTCCAGTTGAAGAAATTTGGAGGTGTTAGAGTGATCAATACGAGGAAATTAGTAATGAGGTAATGAAATTATATTTTAACATTGTAATTTTAGAAGGTTAGATTCTTGTTTTATACCATAACCTGTAAGTGATCCTGAATAATGAGGGGTTGTCTGTATATTTGTGTTAATATATAGGTTTATATTATTAAAGTTGTGTAGTGACACCCAATCCTGACCCCGAATTTGGGGGTGTTACAGTTTGTATCAGAGCTACAGGTTATTGGTCACTGAAATAAGAATATGTGAGTGTAAGATAGGACTGATAGGTCATATGAGATAGGAAAGACCCTAGGCATACTCATTTTAAGTTCAAATTGAGGGCGAATGAAGATTAGCAGGTCCGATACGGAATTGGTAAGCCAGAATTGTTGAGGGAAGTGTAAGGCGTATGCTATAGGTATATTGAGTTCTCCGATCCTACAGTAATGAGGAATCGATAGATCGACGGAGACTGGATATGTTACCCTACATTTTATACGGTTTTGAAGAAAATATGATTGATTCTTGTGAAGAACTTGTGAAAGAGAGGCTAGGTGAGCTTTGGTCAGATTTAACTTAGAATTAGGTAATAGAACGAGCTCCACGCTGGAGGCTGAAAGGAATATGTCCTAAGTCCAATCATGTATTAGGATTTAGGAATAACTTCCTGTGTAATCTGTTTTGATTTCATTGATATTAATAAAAGACTTATTTTGTTTTTATTACGGGCTCTATCTATTTAAGTGTTTAAATAAGATATACCATAGTTTAGAGTAAAGCTTTTTATGGATTATGATGAGATCATAATAGTGAGACCTAAAAGATGAAAACTCTAAACTTAAATAGTTCCTGGTCATAGGATTACTAACTGGTAATTAATAATCCGCAAAGATCAGTACATACTATGCTTGCTTCATTATGAAGGATGTCTGTTCTCATAGACATTTGTGTGGTGACACTATAGCTAGTATGTAGGTGCTTATTATAGAATAAGTTCACTGAACATGACTCGCACAGCTGAACAACTGATGGAGTTCACTCATGTGTCAGCAGTTGTTCACATAGTGATAGTTGTACAAGTATCCTTAGACTTGAGGTCATCATAGTCATCTTGTGTACACTGAACTATGCTTTGGTTTAGTTCTTAGTCTCCAGAGACAATTATTAGGGCTCTACTGGGTATAGGAATTTATACACGAAGATAGTGTATGATCAATAAAGGATCTACCCCTTCCAGTGAAGGAAGCGAATGTTCAAGGCTGATCCACTTATGCTAGTTCATGAATCTCTGACCAGAGTGAATGAAATTAGAAAGGAGTTTCTAATTTGCATAAGAACTACGCATAGTAAATGGTAAGCAAGTGATTGAATTAGATAGGCTTGACACGAGATCCATGCCTTGTATTTAATCGGGACATTGTAGGGTAGAAGGAGTTTATTGTACGGTAACTATTCACTGAATAGGTTCTTGGTATTCTAAGCAGTGAATTCGTATTATCCGGATAGTCGCGATATGCTGAGAAGTATCCCTCACGATGTAGAATAAATGTGATTAATTAATTAATCATATTTAATAAATTAGAGAATTTATATAAATAATGATAAAATAGTTTTATTATTATTTATTTCTACTACCGGCTTAATATTGAACCTACAGGGTCACACCATAAAAAGAGAATGATTTAATGGTGGAGGAATTAATTAATAATGGCTGATAATTATTTATTTATGAAATAAATAATTAATTGGCAAATTTAATAATTGATTAAATGAGATTTAATTGATTATAAATTAATTAAGAAAAGTTCTTAATATTATTAATTAAGAATTTAATTTTTGGAAATTAAATCAAGAGAGAGAATTATTTCTAAAGTGTTTAGAAAAAGGATTAATAATTAAAAGGTGTTTTAATTATTAATAAGAATAATAAATGGGTTAATAATAATAATATTTTATGGGAAAATTTCAGCTGAAAATTTTGCCTATAAATATACTATTATAAACCCTATTTTTATTCTAACCCAAAAAATTTATAAAACCTAATTCTCTCCACCTCCTCCTCCTCCTTAACGTCGTTTTCTTGGTGGATACCGGTGGAGTGCTTCACGTTTGAGGAGCAGCTGCTAAGGATCTCCGATCGTTGCTTTTGGATCGCATATTAAAGGTTAGTAATCGATCCACATGTTTTTACCACGATTTATATACTTTTATTTGGATTTTATATGTGTAAAAGTGTTTTACCATGCCTCCGCTGTGATTAAAATCCAACAATGGTATCAGAGCTTAGGTTGTATGCATATAGATCTGTGGTAAAAATTTCAGAATTTTATGTGCTTGTATGAATTAATTATGATTTTTACAAATTATATCATGGATTAATTTTGTATGATGAGAAATCGTTTCTCAGAATAATTTTGAATGTTGATTTGGGTTCTACAAGTGTTGTAGATCGTCTGGGTATTTTTCTTATAATTTTATGATGTATAGATTTTTTATTATGAATTTTTGAAGTTCTTACAATTAAATTCGTAATTTAATAAGTATAAATATATGTATATATAGTATATATATATGTTTGTATTGGCTGTGTTGAATGCTGCACGGAAAGAAAGAACAGTTAGCACAGTACGGCGGCACAATAATCGATGAGGAAAGTGGCGGCGAATCCCAGAAGAACGAAGGACCGCGCGTCGACCACGCGCGCGTGGGGCTCACGCGCTGGCGTGCCACGCGCGCGTGGGGCTCACGCGCTGGCGTGCCACGCGCGGCGCGTGGTAGACACGCGCTGATGACGTCGTGCTGACGTCATCAGATGACGTCATGCTGACGTCAGTATAGGGGGTTAGGCGCGTGACGCGCGTGGGGCGCGTGGAGGAAAGTCAGACACGCGCTGTCAGGCGCGTGTGCGCGTGGGGGCGCGTGGGAGACCTTCTTTCGGCGCGTGCGGGCGCGTGGCAGCTCAGAATTGGGCGATTTTAGTGCCGTTGGATTCGTCTTTTCGAGACGCTTCTAATGGTATATTATATGATATTTTATGGAAATTTTTCGAACTGTTTATAGCTAACAGAAGTGTTTTTAAGCTATTTTTAACTGTTTTAATTGCTTTTAAATGCTTCATGTGATACATAGAGATGTATAATGCTTAGACTAATGTGCTAGATGATATAACATGCCTATCTTGATGTTTATTCATGTTTATATATGTGATATATGCTTAGTTTATCATGCGATGATAGATTTAGGTGAACTTAAATGAACATAAGGCGTTTGTTAGACAACCTAGTATAGTGAAATTGTTTCATAACCTTAATAACAATATTATGAATACAATCATGAGATTCTTGTGTTTATGAAACACGTAATTGAATATGAATTTTCGATATGAGAGAAAGGATGATTCTGTCAACAACAGTTTTCTATCTGTAAGAAAGGGTTATTAAGTGACGCCTCTTAATAATGCTCCACCCGATCTGGGAATCATCTGATTATTGATTATTGATTTGAAATATTTAATTTAAAAGGAAGAATCTCTTTATAATATGATTATGATTGTAACGTAATATAATCCCTCTAAAATTAAATAATATCAAGTAGTAATTGGCCAATGACACAACGGGCTTGTGTCGGTCATAGCCTTCCAACATGATAGAAAAGTAGTTCTTATTTTTGAATCATTGTCGGTTCGTGCTACAGCCGAGGGCTTTGATTTCAAAATAAGAAATACTTGTCTATTACATAGAGATGTGTACATTGAATAAGTATCTAAAGGTCGGTACGTGCCACAGCCGTGGGCCTTTGGGGACTGATTCAACTGTACGGAATGTTGGGTTAGACTTGACTTAGAATATTGAGTTTGTTGTGCCACAGCCGAGACTCAATTATTCAAGAGGCTAAAGTTTGATTAGGGAATAACATTAGATGTAATTGACAAGAGTTGTCTGCCTATTGAACATTACATGGCGGTTCGTGCCACAGCCGGGGTTGTGTAATGGAAGGTAGGATCCCTATTCCCACTAGCATTATGAATGCTTAATTTTTCACGTAGGGGGTTGAATAAATTAGATAAACTAGTGGGAGCCACTTATGAATAAAGACCCGATTCATATAGTGTTTTAAAATGAAATCGAATATTTGCTAAGTGTTGTTATGTGTTTATCATTTACAGATTTACAACATACATTATGCCTTCTGCACTATCACTCAGGAGCATACTAGATGCTTACAAGTTGACTGGTCCTAATTATGCTGACTGGCTTCGAAACTTGAGAATTGTTCTCAGGATTGAGAAGCTGGAATACGTGATTGACTCACCTAAGCCTACTGAACCTGCTAGCGATGCGCATAATGATGAACATGTTGTGTATCGTAAGTGGATAGATGATGCAAATGTTGCTCAATGCATCATGCTAGCTTCCATGAACATTGAGCTACAGAAGCAACATGAGCATATGGATGCTCACACTATCCTCATGCATCTACAAGAGTTGTATGATGTGGCAGGGAGGACAGCTCGATATGAGATATCGAAGGAGCTGTTCGGTTGTAGGATGTCTGAGGGATCATCTGTGAATGACCATGTACTTAAGATGATCAATTTGATTGAACGTCTTGGACAACTTGGTTTTGCCATGGATGGGGAGCTGAGCCAAGACTTGGTCTTGCAATCGCTTCCGAGTTCGTTCTCACTGTTTGTTGTGAACTTTCACATGAATAAGTTGGATGTCATCCTGCCTGAACTCCACAACATGTTGAAGACTGCGGAATCGAATTTTCCCCCTAAGAAGAGTTCTGTTCTTCTAATTGGTGAAGGTTCCAATCCTAAGAAAAGGAAGAGGAACCCTTCCAAGAAGAAGAAAGTAGGTGATAAAATGCCGGTTCCACCAAAAGCTGAAGACCCCAAGAGCAAAGTTGTTTGCTTTCACTGTAACAAGGTGGGGCACTGGAAGAGGAACTGCAAGGTTTACCTTGCAGAATTGAAGAAGAAGAAGGGTAGTGAGACTACCGCTTCTGATTCAGGTATGTTCATGATAGAAGTGAATATGTCATTAAATCAAATTTCTACTTGGGTATTAGATACCGCATGTGGTTCTCATATCTGCAATTTGTTGCAGGGACTAAGGAGAAGTAGGAATCTTGAAGAAGAGGAGGTGATTATACTGATGGGAAATTGAGCAAGAGTTGCTGCTGTAGATGTGGAATCATTTCATTTACATATGCCTACGGGCAAGACTATTGTTTTAAATAATTGTTATTTTGTTCCCTCGATTGTGAGGAATATTATTCCCATGTTAGACTTGGCTGGATTTTCATTTATTATTGAGAATAATGAATGTTCTATTCTTAGAGATAATATTCTTTATGGACGTGGTACTTTAAATAATGGTCTGTATAAATGTGACATAATTTACTTCATATTGAACAAACTAATAAAAGAAAAGGGATGATGAAAATCTCACTTTATTGTGGCACTGCAGTCTCCATTTAGTAGACATGGAGAGAGGGTTGCAAATTTGCTAGGAATGGTACACACAGATGTATGTGGACCAATGTCTACGCAAGCCATGGGTGGATTTTCATACTTCATTACTTTCATGGATAATAGATCTAGATTCGGATATGTGTTTGATGAAACACAAGTCCGAAGCCTTTGAAAAGTTAAAAAGAGTATAAGTATGAAGTGGAGAAACAAACCAAACATAGTATTATAATTCTTCGATTAGATTGAGGTGGTGAATACTTGAATGGAGAGTTTATGGATTATCTCAAAGTAAATGGTATAGTCTCCCAGTAGACGCCTCCAGATTGGTATCTGAAAGGAGAAATCGAACTTTGTTAGACATAGTTCGGTCCATGATGAGCTATGCAAATCTTCTAGTATTCCTATGGGGTTACACATTGGAAACCTCAGCATATTTACTGAATAAGGTGCCTTCCAAATCTGTTCCTCAAACTCCGTATGAGATATGGAAAGAAAGGAAACCGAGTCTTAAACACGTTAAGATTTGGGGATGTCAAGCTCATGTCAAATAAGTTGACCCAGATAAGCTGGAATATCGATCCGTAAAATGTAGTTTTGTGTGATATCCTAAAGAGACTTTAGGGTATTACTTTTACACCGATCATCGGGTGTTTGTCTCCAGACATGCTACCTTCTTGGAAAAGGAGTTTATCCTTGAAGGAAACTGTGGGAGCAAAATTAAACTTGATGAAGTTCAAGAAGCACAAACTACTATGGATCAAGTGGAAACACCTGTTCTGACTGAACAACCTTCTGTGGAACAGCCCATTCGTAGGTCAGGGAGAGTGTCTCGCCAACCTGAGAGGTAATATGGCCTTTTCATTGAGAATGACAATGAGTTGTCGATCATTAATGATGACGACCATGTGACCTATAATGAGGCTATGAATAGTGTTGACTCTGAGAAATAGCATAGTACTATGAAATCCAGAATGAAATCTATGTATACGGGATACAAAAGAATGATTAGAACAGATGGCCAGGTGGAGACCTTTAAGGCCAGGCTTTTGGGAAAAGGATTCAAACAAAGGCAATGGGTTGACTTTGACGAAACCTTTTACCTGTAGCCCTGTTAAAATCAGTTCGGATTTTGCTTGCGAATGCTGCTTACTACGACTATGATATCTGGTAAATAGCCAGATGGTTTTCTTTCCAAGAGAAATGAAAACCTAGTGTGTAAGCTGCTGCGAACCATATGTGGTTTAAAGCAAGCTTCTCGTAGATGGAACATCGGTTTTGATGAGACAATCAAAGAGTTTGGTTTTATGAAAAACGTAGAAGAACCATGTGTCTACAAAAGGGTTAGTGGGAGCGCGATAATATTTCTTATGTTGTATTGAATTAGAGTTGACACACATAACAACATAGCAGACCCACTCACAAAGCTACTTTATGAAAGTCACTTTGATCGTCATAAAGACAAGATGGGTATTAGATACTAGAGTGATTGGCTTTAGTACAAGTGAGAGATTGAAAGGAATATGTCCTAAGTCCAATCATGTATTAGGATTTAGAAATAACTTCCTGTGTAATCTGTTTTGATTTCATTGATATTAATAAAAGACTTGTTTTGTTTTTATTACGGGCTCTATCTATTTAAGTGTTTAAATAAGATATACCATAGTTTAGAGTAAAGCTTTTTATGGATTATGATGAGATCATAATAGTGAGACCTAAAAGATGAAAACTCTAAACTTAAATAGTTCCTGGTCATAGGATTACTAACTGGTAATTAATAATTCGCAAAGATCGGTACATACTATGCTTGCTTCATTATGAAGGATGTCTGTTCTCATAAATATTTGTGTGGTGACACTATAGCTAGTATGTAGGTGCTTATTATATAATAAGTTCACTGAACATGACTAGCACAGCTGAACAACTGATAGAGTTCACTCACGTGTCAGCAGTTGTTCATATAGTGATAGTTGTACAAGTATCCTTAGACTTGAGGTCATCATAGTCATCTTGTGTACACTGAACTATGCTTTGGTTTAGTTCTTAGTCTCCAGGGACAATTATTAGGGCTCTACTGGGTATAGGAATTTGTACACGAAGATAGTGTATGATCAATAAAGGATCTACCCCTTCAAGTGAAGGAAGCGAATGTTCAAGGCTGATCCACTTATGCTAGTTCAGGAATCTCTGGCCAGAGTGAATGAAATTAGAAAGGAGTTTCTAATTTGCATAAGAACTACGCAAAGTAAATGGTAAGCAAGTGATTGAATTAGATAGGCTTGACACGAGATCCATGCCTTGTATTTAATCGGGACATTGTAGGGTAGAAGGAGTTTATTGTACGGTAACTATTCACTGAATAGGTTCTTGGTATTCTAAGCAGTGAATTCGTATTATCCGGATAGTCGCGATATGCTTTGAAGTATCCCCCACGATGTAGAATAAATGTGATTAATTAATTAATCATATTTAATAAATTAGAGAATTTATATAAATAATGATAAAATAGTTTTATTATTATTTATTTCTACTACCGGCTTAATATTGAACCTATAGGGTCACACCATAAAAAGAGAATGATTTAATGGTGGAGGAATTAATTAATAATGGCTGATTATTATTTATTTATGAAATAAATAATTAATTGGCAAATTTAATAATTGATTAAATGAGATTTAATTGATAATAAATTAATTAAGAAAAGTTCTTAATATTATTAATTAAGAATTTATTTTTTGGAAATTAAATCAAGAGAGAGAATTATTTTTAAAGTGTTTAGAAAAAGGATTAATAATTAAAAGGTGTTTTAATTATTAATAAGAATAATAAATGGGTTAATAATAATAATATTTTATGGGAAAATTTCAGCTGAAAATTTTGCCTATAAATATACTATTATAAACCCTATTTTTATTCTAACCCCAAAAAATTTATAAAACCTAATTCTCTCCACCTCCTCCTCCTCCTTAACGTCGTTTTCTTGGTGGATACCGGTGGAGTGCTTCACGTTTGAGGAGCAGCTGCTAGGGATCTCCGATCGTTGCTTTTGGATCGCATATTAAAGGTTAGTAATCGATCCATATGTTTTTACCACGATTTATATGCTTTTATTTGGATTTTATATGTGTAAAAGTGTTTTACCATGCCTCCGCTGCGATTAAAATCCAACAGAGGCAACGAGTTGATGGAAGCTGATGAAGGGCCAAAGTTCCAAGCTGCAAAGGCACCACCGTCGCGAAAAGATTCTTATTACATACCGGGCGCTGCGCGCAGAATGATATTTAACTTACTAGGTATAGGTAAGGCTGGCAAGAAGGTGCAACCCTATCTATAGACAGAACGTCGAATCGCCTGCGTGGTTGTAAGCATAGCATCAAGAATGATGACAAGAATGTCAGAAATAGTACCAGATGTCAGCATTGCGGTAGAATTGCGAATAAATGATATATAATAGTAAATGAAACTTCGTCGACTAATAAGTACGAGCAGAATCTAAGGAAAAGTAGAAGATGTACCAAAATGGAGAGACCCTTATATGGGCATTCCTTTAATTAGATATTTGATTAGCGGATTAAGAGAATTGCAAGTAACTTATATAGTAATGATGACCAAATATTTGATTTTAAAAATTTTAAAATGAGATTTCGGAGAAGATTTTCTTAATCAACTTTCAGAAGATTTTTGCATGAAATGAGTTTTACAATTTGGTTGTCGAATTACTATATAAGTTCTTGTTATTATAAACATAAAATGACCTAAAAAGAAGAATGGATATAGACTCAGTGTTGTTAGTTCGAAGGACTAAGTAGACCCCCCAGCAGGGAGAAAGCTTAAAGTTTTCGTGAAAGACAAAAGTAATCTGTGTTTACATAATATCAACAATTGAATGAACATGTTAAAATATTATTTACCCAATTCATGAAATTATTAACATTTAACATGATTTATAATTCGAATGGACAAAGGATGATTGAAGGAAATAGAAGACTCTTTTAGACGATTGGCAAAGGATAATATTCCTAATCGACAAAGTTGAAGCGCTGCGGGATCGATTGTTATTCTACATGGCATAGAAGAAGTCGGAAGTAATAATTATAAATTTTGTAGGGACGTGATTACGATCAAATCATTAAAGCATTTAATGTGGAGGCATTTCCAGGTGACATTTTGAAGTTATAATGTGACCTAAACTGTAAATCTCTCATTCGACTGGTTTCTGAAGGCATACGTAGATGAAGCGTGGAAGGTGATCAACATTGGCATTTCTTCTCTTAATATGATAATATATGTTCTTCTTGATTCTTGAATATGTATGAGTTTCTTCTGTGGATAAATCATATGAGGCGAAGACGAAAGAAAATTTATTGTATTCCTTCTGAATTATTTCTCTTCTCAAATTACTGATTCCTAATTGAGACAAACAGTGTTGTGGTATGACTCATTAAGAGTCGGGGGGGACGCCACCTAATCATGTGCTATATGCCATATAGTATGAAAGACTGGCCATCTTGAGTACGAATATGGTTGTCTCATTCACATCTAAATCTTCACTCATTCTTCTTCCTTCAATTTACTGAATTACAAATTCTCCCAATCGTTTATGGAATTGTTATTCCTTATTCAGTTTTCAATCAAAGTCATATTCACAAACTCTCCTCTTGCGTAAAGTCTGTTCTCTGACGATTTCAAAAGAAATGAAATAGTGTGGCAAGTGGAATCATACAACAAACATAGATACGACTGCAAACCGATAAATAGTGGACATCTGCGGGTGAGGAAGAAGGAATTCATCGATAACATAGACGTGGCGAAGACATCAAGTCAGATAGTTGTTCGTGTTATGAGCATCTCATCAGTACGATAGATTGCGTTAACATGACGCACTTCAAATCAGAGGATTTTGACATGAAATGAATGGTTAGTGAACCGTAACAAATAAATTAGTTATAAAATAAGGAAGTAAGGCTGCATGCAAAGAAAACGAGTGTCGGGACAACAATCGGTGATCAAGGAAATTCTGAACACTGACTCAGACAGGCAACTAATACGTGAAGCATCCCTTCGTCGCGGAAAGATATTTGTCTTGAAGATTCAAGATCAAAGAAATCTTAATTGTAAACAAATTTTGAACGTGTTCTTCAAGAAATTGTGAAGTTCTCTACCTTGAGTAAATAAGTTATGGTGAATTTAATACCCATAACCGGTTCGGTGATGAAAGTTCGATACATGAACGTAAGTGGAGATAAAGTAATGGTGATTCGACTGCGAGATCTTTTAAGAAATAACAAACTGATGATGAAATTTTCACCCGATTGTGATGATGATAATTAAGACCCAGTATGGTTATTGAACGATCAACAGACTCACTAATGAAATTGAGTGTGTATTGTCAAAGAAGGAGGATTGGTGTAGTTCGTTGTAGGATGCGGCATAATTTTCAAAAGTAACTATACCCAATTAGTAATGATAAGAGATAAGTTAAAAGACTTGCGAAATAAAATTTTGTAATATTCTGAAAGAACTGAGAAAAGTATGGTTATATTAATCATTGTTATTTTAAGACCTTAGTCCCATTTCAAAAAGATATATGTTGTGCCAATTAATTATACAAATGTCGGTCAGAATGATATAGTTTGAATTATGGTGAATGGATGAATTTGGTTGATGGAAGTGGATGGATATGATTGTGGACGATTTGGTAGATTGATGGTGTCGGCTTGAGTCCGACTAGTAGTCAATGATATAGGGAAAGTGCTGCCCAAATTTTCAGAAATTACCCTACATGTAAGGATAAAGAAGTATATTGTCGTTCTTGTCAGTACTCCAAATAACTGCGATCTTGGTTCTTGAGAAAGTTATTATGCCCAAACCGACTTTATATAATTGGTCTTTGATTCCGGTTAGCTAGTCAGCACTGGTTTAAGTGATCAGTTAAAAGAGTTAATTGATCAAATTTACCAACTAATGGTTAGCTAAATGGAGATCGATTCCAATTAGATTGAGTCAAGCTCTAACATGATTTTTAGATCCGAAATCAAAGCGGTTAGCAAGTTGAAGGAAGTGATGGCATTAGCAGAAATTGAAAGTTTAGTAGAATTAGCGTGATGTTACTTTAGACATGTGCGAGATTTTATCTAGATGAATACACCCTTTTCGATAAACAAGAGGAAAAGAAAGTAATTGGTACATGCTAGTAAGAAGAATATTTTCAAGAACTGAAGGTTCAAGATAACGCAAAGAGATTATATCATCTGTAATAGCGTTCCAGGAAGGACTTGAAAGTATACCCATATCGAATGGCGATTGAATAAAAGTTTTAGAAAGCTCACGAATCCAAGTATCCGATGTAAGATGAAGACTAACGAAGTCCGCATGTGAACTCAGGAAAAAGAAATGTTGATCAATTAGAAAAAAAAGCCAAATATGCGATCAATGATGATTTAAGTGAGGCTAAGAAAATAACTATCGATGAATTTTGATAATGTCAGTAAGAACTTAAATATTATAATTAAAAGCCTTTTATTAACTTCAGAAATGGCTTAGTTAATAATGCACATACTAATATTATCAAGAAAAAGACATTCCTAATGTTATAAAAAAAAGTTAATGAGTAATGAGAATGAAGAACTAAATAAGAAAAGAAGTGGAATCAAAAGGATGATAAAGAAATTTTATAAAATAGTCCAGGATATAAGCAAGTTGTGAACATCAGCTGTGTCAGAACTGATAGGAGAATGAAATGAAACGCCGATAATTAAAGATAGAAATTTCATTCAAAGAATGCGTGTAAACATGAGAGAATAAACCAAGGTAATAGTGGTGAACTGCTAAAGAAGAACGTTACAATGAATCTCATATCGGAATTCTTTAGAATTAAAGCAAAGCCCCGAAGGTTCTAACGAATGATTTACCAAGGTTACCTCGGAAAATGAGGTAAGAATTTCTCATTGGTTACTGCACAGAGTGGAACTGGTGTCAAAAACCCTGTATCGTGTAACCCAGTAGGAATGAGATATTAAGTGAAGGAAACTTTAGAAATGTGAAATGAAAGAATAATAGAGTAAAGAGTACTTCGCGCTATACGCAAAAGTGATCGTGGAGAAAAGGGAATGGAGGTATGAAGTCACGCATCGGTTATCAGAAATTGTAAGTCTGAAGATTAAATGAACATAGTGTATAAGGAGTAATTGGATAGTGTAATTGTATTTATTAATAACATCCTCTCCCATTCAAGAACTAAGGCAGACCAAGTTGAACACCTGAAAATATGCGAAGGGTGAAAGATTAGCAACTACGTTCTAAGCTTCAAAGGTATGAACTCTGGTTATAATTAATTATGAGCTACGGAAGTATAGTCAATTATCAACCAAGCAAGACCCATTCAGAGACAGATGTCTTGAGTAGAAAAGAAAGAGTCAATATCACTAGGATTGCTGGGGAGTGGATAAAGGAATTGGAAAAGTTAGAAATTGAAGAATAGATTTTGATCCGGTTTCTAGGTGATGCTGATATTCACTTTGTTTTTAGATATCAAAGGTGGTAGTAATATAGATGATTGATGTTGACTTCAGTATGGAATGTTGTGAGCATCAAAGTCCATATTGATATCTAATTTGATATGACAATAAAATAAGTATTACTACCAAGAGTTCGGTTTCGAATAAAGTTATGATTCATTCCATTCCAAACTAATATTTCCTTTCAGATAGTAAAGGATTCTCGCTCGATGAATATACTTGATAGTGACGGAAAAGAAATTGAAGTATACTACAAAGTGGTGAGTTAAATATAATTGTCGAGATATTCCTTTAATTTTTAGTTTTGAATAGATTTAGAACATTTTGAAGCATCAGACGTAATGGGTTCAGTATATCGGGCGCAGACGGATTGAAAGTACAAGAGACCGTTGAGTTGTGATTAAAGTGATGAAACCTGAGAAATTATAAGAAAGGTAATTGGAAAAATATCATAGTCAACATCAGAAATCAATTATGCCATGGTCTCAGTACATCATTTACAGATGAAGAAGAAGATTATGGGAACAATTAAAGAGCTTCGAATGCGATGGGAAGCAATTACAAATTAGGTTATTTGAACGAAGAAATATATGGGGATGAGGTTCAACAATGATTAACAGTTGGAAACGTTCCTGAGCGCGAATTATTAGATTTAGAAAGAAATAGAAAAATTTATATGCGTTATGTTGATCCTTTTGAGGCTGTAAAATAGGCAGGGTAAGTGGAAGTGAGTTGGCTTCACCGCCATATGTATAGCAGATTAATAGGGTGTTTATATGTGCATACTCAGGAAAAGTGTATTTACCTCTATTTTATATAAGATGGAGACTTGAGTGGAGATATACGAGTAACTAGTAAAAATGAAGTTATCAGGAGGCTATTAAGGAATAACTGATATTGTATGTTAAAATTATGAAAAATTGTAAGGTTGAGAGATTTACCTGAGAAAATGAAAGTGAGATACTTAGAAAGTATCAGTATCATTCTTTAGTGTGATTCTGAGGACAGAATCCTTTTAAGGGGGGAAGGATGTAACATCCGGGACATAACGTCTAATTATTTCTATCAATAAATGCTTATTATGTGATTATTATGTGAATTTTTGGTGAATTATCTGATGATTGATAATAATATTTGGATGTTTGTATATAATAAAATGTGAGCATGTCAATTTTAATATGTCCAGAATAAAATATAGATAATTAAGGTATTTTTCTGGTAATTTTTGGAGTATATATGATTTTGTAATGATTTATAAATTTATTAATTATTTTCTAAATAATTGCAAAATTATTTTATAAAGCCGGGAATTGTCCGACTTCAACCGTTTTTATGTTTTTACAATCCAAAACTCTTCCGAAAACTCCTTCCTAACCTAATCTGGTAATTCCAGACAATTTCCGTGTTTTGACTTTTTCGATCCGGATTACGGTTTGACCCGTGCGTGGCCCGACGCAAAATTTTCGATACGATAATCATTTCGATAAATCAACAAAACCCGTATTCTCAAAAGACGGGATAATATTATATTATTTTCGTATAAAGTGTTTATAAAAGCCCGGTTGGGATAATTATTCAAAATTGATTTCAAATCGGATCGTTATTGCAGTTACTTAGCGGCTAAGCAACTAATTTATTGCAGTTACTCATATTAAGTTCCTTCTGTGTGAATATATACTTCAAGCTTTTGTGATCCGTTTAAATCTCGCATTTTTCTCCTTATAGATAATGTCTCCAAATCTTCAAAGTGAAAACTATGGCTGTTAGCTCCAAATCATGAGTATGATACTTTTGTTCGTGTGGTTTCAATTGCCTTGATGCATACGTAATAACCTTATCATGCTGCATCAAAACGCATCCGAGTCCTTTATGAGAAGCATCGCTATAGATTACAAAATTTTCTTGATCGTCTAGAAGTGACAAAACAGGTGCTGTAATTAATCTTTGCTTCAATTCCTGAAAACTTTCTTCACATTTATCATTCCATATAAACTTTTCATTCTTCCGTGTAAGCGTCGTCAATGGTGTTGCAATCCTTGAAATTTTTTGAACAAATCGGTGATAATATCCCGCTAATCCCAAGAAACTTCTTACTTCTGTCAGTATTCCCGGTCTTTCCCAATTTGTAATTTCTTCAATCTTCGCTGGGTCCACTTTGATCCCTTCATTACTGACTATGTGTCCTAAGAACTGAACTTCCTGTAGCCAAAACTCACAATTTGAGAATTTAGCATATAACTTTTTTTCCTTAAAATCTCCAAAGCTATTCTCAAATGTTCTGCATGATCCTCTTCTGTCTTTGAATAAATCAAAATATTATCTATAAATACAATAACAAACTTGTTCAAGTATTCCTTGAAAATTATATTCATCAGGTCCATGAATGTTGTCGGGGCATTAGTCAATCCAAAAGAAATCACTAAAAATTCATAATGTTCATACCTTGTCCTTAAAGCTGTCTTTGGTATATCCTCTGGCTTAATCTTTAGTTGATGATATCCCGATCTCAAATCGATCTTGGAGAAGTACTAGGCTCTTTTCAATTGGTCAAACAAATCATCAATTCTGGGTAACAGATACTTGTTCTTGATTGTAAGCTTGTTGAGCTCCCGATAGTCGATGCATAGTCTCATTCTTCCATCCTTCTTCCTGAAAAATAGTACCGGTGCACCCACGGGGATACACTGGGTCTGATTACTCCTTACTCTAAAATCTCTTGCAATTGCTTTGCTAATTCCTTCATCTCAACGGGCGCCATTCTGTACGGGGCCTTGGATACCGGTTCCGTTCCAGGTGCTAAGTCGATCGCAAACTCAATTTCTCTGTCTGGAGGAAGTCCTGGTAACTCATCGGGAAACATGTCTGGAAATTCATTAACTACTGGAAAATCTTCAAGTTTTGCTGGCTTCTGAATTCTATCAATCACATAAGCAACAAAATGCTCGCATCCTTGCCGTAGTAACTTTTTAGCTTGAATCATTGTTAAAAACTTCTTTGCTTGTTTCTGGCCCTTAAACATTACTATCCTCTCATCTGGCGTCTTCACCATTACCTTCTTATTTCGACAATCTATCTGGGTATTGTGCTTAGATAACCCATCCATTCCCAAGATAACGTCAAACTCTCCTAGCTTAAATGGTATCAAATCTACACAAAACTTATTACCAGAAATCTCAATCTCACAATTCCCACAAACTTGATTAACAGATATACGTTCTTGATTTGCTAATTCCGCAGTCATTATTTCAATTAAATACTCAACTAAACAGTTTAACTTACTAAAAAAATCTTGAGAAATAAACGATCGAGTTGCTCCCGAATCTATTAACACTTTGGCACATAAAGAATTCACATTAAGCGTACCTGCCATGACATCAGTATCCTGGATAGCGTCCTTTATAGACATATCACAAACTCTAGCCCTTGAAGTCTCATTTACTGCTGGAGTGGATCCCATTATCCTTAATGCATTACTGACTGGGGCTGGTGTCTTGCAATCCCTGGCTATATGTCCTGGCTTTCCACATTTAAAGTATATAAATCCAATAGCTGGAACCTTAACCGCTGGATTACGGGTAGGCTGATCCTTGTTCACTGGCTCTCTCGCTGGTTGATTTCGGCACTCCCTCGAATAGTGCCCTTTTTGATTACACTTGAAATAAAGCACGTTCAACTTATTACAGACTCCTCCATGTTTCTTCCCATATACCTGACAATCTGGAAAAGTTAGCCTCAACTGACTTGGCTGATTCACATTGACTGGACGGTTGCCCTGGCCTCCTTCGCCTGTATTTTGCTTCTTGAAATTAAAATTTCTCCCTGGCTGAAACTTTCCCTTCTTAAAATTTGGAAACTTCCCTGGTTGTGATTAACCTTCATTCCCTTCAAACTTCCTCTTCTTAATTTCCTTTTCCTTCTGTGACATCTCGCTCTCTGTCTCTGCAATCATGGCAATCTGTACAACTCCTGCATAGGTATACAATTCAAAGATGGCTACCGTCCCTCTGATCCATGGCTTCAGACCTTTCTGGAATCTCTTAGCCTTCTTCATGTCAGTATCCACATATGTCGGCACATACCTTGACAATTCCTCAAACTTACTCTCATAATCAGCTACCGACATATTTCCTTGCTTTAACTCTAAAAACTTCAGCTCCATTTGATCCCGAACAAACTGGGGAAAATATTTTTCTAAAAACAATTCCTTAAACCTCTCCCAAGTAATAACATCTGTACCTTCCAACGTCTTTAGTCTCCCACCAATAGGTGGCCTCATTCTTCAAATAATTACTTGCAAACTCAACCTTCTATTCTTCCTTCACTTTCACTAAAGCAAACGACTTCTCTATTTCCTTTAACCAAACATTTGCTTCAATCGGATCTAAGGAACCCTTGAATTCTGGTGGGTTTACCGCCTGAAAAGTTTTGAAAGTTACCTGGGGATTGGTTTGTCTTTGTTGTTGTTGAGTCAGGTGAACTATTTGTTGAGCCAAGATTTGAAGAATCTGGGCTATTGCTGGGTCTATGGGTCCTGGGTTTGCATTCTGGTTGGTATCATCTTGGTTGTTATTGTTGTTGTTGGTTTGTTCATTCTGGGTGTTGGTGCGGGTATTTCTTCTGGGAGGCATTTTCTGTAAAGAATCAAACAACTTATTTAGCTTTTAAATCAAATCCTTTGCATAAAAGAAAAGTTTTGTAAAACAGAAATATCTCTTTTTGAAAATAGTTGTAACAGTCGAACTAAGTAAATTGCATGCTTCTTTACAAAATTTAAACAGTTAAGGGGATAGGGTATATGGTATCACAAGAGTATAACTGGTGCAATAAATAAAGTAAAGTAAAACAGGTGCAGTAAAGTAAATGACAATGCTGGAAAGGAAAAGGTAGAGATATATATAGATCAAAAGTTTTAGGTAATACAAGCGTTAAAACGCTTCGGAAGTAAAAGCAAAATGGTACAACAAACCTACTCACTAGTCAGCGGATCTAGTCTATAAATACAACCCAAAAGTCTACTGATACATACTACACACTACCTTACATACTAAACAACCACAACAGAACTGATCATCATCTCCATCTCTGGATCTAACTCCAAGGAAACTCTGGTCCTCCCAGCCTCTCAAAGTTGTAACGTCCTCCATACCCGGGGTATAAGTCTGGGGGTTACTAGCTAATCACCAAACCTGTACAATTTGATTAACAATAATAAAGAAATAAAACTAAACCCCTTTAACACTAACCAGGATCTTTTTAGGTTGAAGTATGAAAACAAGAACCACTATCTACTTTTATTACAAACCAAATTCAAAATCTTACAAACTCTCTTTATTACAAACCATTGTCTAATCCATTTTAAACTAAGTTCATCTTTATTCAAACACACACACTAACTATCTACACACCACCTGTTCGGGCAACTCAAAGCTTTCTTCCTGGATTGGGATCAACACCTTTGGTATGAGAGGATCCCGAGGCTTGACCCGCTTCTTTACCACTCGAGTCCTGATGGGTTTCATATTCCTTCTTAACTGAAAACAATAAGGTGAATAACAACAAAAAAAGTGAGCCAACAATTGCTCAACAAGTCCGCAAATATAAACAATGTTAAAGCAATTTAAATAAATTCGTAACCCGGGTATATCTGCAAATTTAAATAACCTTCGTCTATCACCTACTCGACCTGCCTTGTTGGCTTAGCTTCTGTTAGCAAAATAGACTGGTTAAGTCATTTTGTACTTCAATTGCATCTTGAATCGACTTCACGTCGTTCCTATTATCTACCCATGCGCTCATGACTGACTCGTATATTATATATTAGCAGATAAAACTTGATTAACCACATAATACACATAAGCACATAATCATTTTTATAGTTAAAATATTTTTTTTTAAAATCAAAATCGACTCGCTGATCGCTTCACTAATCATCATCGGCCTTGTTTCCCCTTTTTCCGGAATTTTTTGGACTCGTCTCGGCATGCACTTCGACTGATAATCAAGAAAATAATAAATTCAACTAATTTCTAGAAGAAATTAGGTCTTAATATTTTTAATGAAAAGAATTCATTTTTCTGAGTCAAAGGGCTTTCGTTTCGCTCAAATCGGACTAATGGTCTAATTACTATCAATTACATACTGATAATTCAATTTATTTATCCAATATAAATAATTATTTCAAATTTTTAAACCTTAAAATAATTTTTAAATAATTATTTAAGAAAACTGAAAGTCAAAAATAATGTTTCTATAATTTTTGGAGTTAAAAGGAATATGTTATGATTTATTGAAAGTTATTTGATTAATTATCGAAATAATTAATCCTTTTTTAAATAATTAATAAATAATAAATAACTAATAAATATTTAATAAGTGATTATTTAATAATCTTCAATAATTAATCCCTAATCATTAGGATTAATTACAATTTATTACAAGTATCTACAATTTATTATTACTTACTCGATTAGATCGATTATTTACAAATAAATAATCGATATCGTTAGTGGATACGATAATTATCGAATAATTAATTTATTATTCGAATCATATTCCTACTCAAGGATCAACTACTCGTGTTTCTACAAGTTATTCGCATTTCTCGCATAATTATTGAAACATTACGGTTATTATTACCATTTATACGACTTAAATTAACTAACTGTATTTAATTATTCGTTACGAATACTTATTACGATATTCTACGAATAATTAAATATCGTTCGAGTAATAATGTTCAATTACCCGTCTGAACACGAGTTACTCGTTTTATTTCCTAATTATCGAATCTTTTCTCGTAATATTCGATAAATTTTAATCCTTAATTATTAATTATTTACTTAACTATTAAATAATAATTAAATAGATAAATAATTAGATAAATAGTTAAATAATTAATTAAATAATTAAATTCGAATTTGTAATTTAAGAAAATAATTCAGAAACTATTAATAATATTTTACAAAATTTAAAACTAATTTTTAATTAGTTTTCAGAATTAATAAAAACTAATTCTGATTTTATAAAATATAAATAATTAATTAAAATTCAGAAACATAAACTGAAATTCAATTTAGGGCTTTTTAGGATTAAAACCGGGTTAATATTTATAATCCACCGGGTCAGGTCCGGGTTGGCAAGAACAACCCGCTGTTGTTATAACCCAGAAATCGACGGGGTTCCGGCCACCGGAGCTCGATTCCGGCGAGGTCAATTTCTACACGAAACAACACGTTTTCAGTCCGTTTTTGCTGCCTATCAATTCATCACAACTTCAGGTACACATCCTGGTCGTCTTTCTCGTTCATCCACCCCTATGTCATCTTTCCCGGCGAAACAGAACAAAAATCGGCGAGAATCCGGTGAGCTCGATTCGTAGTCAAAACGGGATCGTTTGGATTGATTCGACCTTCTATTTCATTCAAAATCACACCAGCAATTCAACCATACCAACATCTAATCCTAACAACCCCTACAACTAATTCTCCGATCAAATCAAACAAAAGTCCGACCAAAATCCGATTTCACTAATTTGTACATCAAAAATTACGTTCTATATATGAAAATAACGCTTATAACACACACAATCAAACCCCTATACTCTATCATATCTCAGTTATCTCAAAAATCAAAAAGATCAAACAAAGAAATACATAAACCCTAGATATAGTCTTATCAATTCAAGCAATCGTCTGTACAATTAATTAGCAGGAATCGATCATAAACCATCAAATAAAGCTATTCATAACATCAATTTCAACAAGTAACCCTAAAATCGAAAAGTACCAATTCTAGCATAACCCTAGAATTACAAATTGAAAATCCAAACATCAAAACCTGAAATTGATTGCATAAACTGAAAGAACATCTCAAAACCATCGATTTGAGTAGCCACATGATACGATTTGGTGTCCAGAAACGTTCAAAATCAGTGATTGATTCTTGACCCGAAATCCGACCCGAACTGTTCTTCAGAGAAATTCCAGAAATTTGCAGAATTTTTAATAATTAATTAATTATAATTAACTGATGATTAGGCTATTTATAGTGTGAAAAATAATACCCCTAAATAAAATTAAGGGCCTAATTATACATCTAATAAAAATATATTGCCCTAATTTTTATAATTTTTGTGTATTAAAATTTAATTTATAAATATTTTATATATACAATATATATGCCAAAATTTCCCAAAAATTGTGAATAATGCAAAAATACAAAGAAATGGTGTAACTAAAAGTCCTATAATTTTATAAAAATAAAAATGTGATTTTTGTGGGGTTTTTAACACCCAATGGGGCCCGAAAAAGTCATTTTTCGCAAAATGAGAAAATTTATAAAATGTCTAGATGTTCAAAATAATGTGATGGTAAAAGCCGTTTGATGAAAAATACGGCCCATTATTTTATTTGAAATACTGGCTTTAAAATCATGGTTTGGGTTGTAAAACGTTTGAAATGAAACTTATGAATGCAAAATAAAACATCTGAAAAATATCTTAAAAATACTAAAATGACACAGAATACACGTAACACATAACCGTTAGGGTTTGATAGATAATTACACACAAATGACACATTATTACACATAATTTATTATAATTATGATATAATACAGATGTAAATTTCTCAGACGTTACATCCTTCCCCCCTTAATAGGATTCTGTCCTCAGAATCTTCTATGAAAACAAATGAGGATATTTCTCTAATATCTCACTCTCAAGTTCCCAAGTTGATTCTTCAACTATAGGATTTCTACACAACACTTGCACTAAAAATACGGACTTATTTCTCAATACTTTCTCTCGTCGATCTAAAATTCTTATCGGCTGTTCTACAAAAGACAAATCAGGTTGGATATATTGGTTCATACTCGATTACATGCCTAGAATCAGGATTATATCGCTTAAGCATCGACACGTGAAACACATTGTGAATATGTTGCATATGCGGCGGTAAAGCTAATTCGTACGCAATTTTTCCCACTTTCTTTAAAATTTCAAACGGTCCGAAGTATCGTGGTTTCAATTTACCCTTGTTGCCAAATCTGGCCAATCCTTTCCATGGCGATATTTTGAGTAATACGTGCTCTCCTTCCTGATAATTCATATATTTCCGTGCTCGATCTGCATATTTTGTTGCCTGTTTTGTGCTGCATCTAATCATCTCCGGATAAGTTCAATCTTTTCTTTAGTTTGTTGGATTAATTTTGGACCCAAAATCTTGCATTCTCCCACTTCATCCCAATGTATTGGCGATCTGCATTTTCTTCCGTATAATACTTCATACGGTGCCATTCCAATACTGGCGTGATAACTGTTGTTGTAAAAAAATTCCACCAAAGGTAAATGTTCATCCCAATTGCCTTCGAAATCAATCGCACAAACTCGTAGCATGTCTTCAATCGTTTGGATAGTTCTTTCACTTTGCCCATCGGTTTGCGGATGATAAGCGGTACTCATATTTAATTTTGTTCCAAGACATTCTTGAAATTGTCTCCAAAATCTTGAGTTGAAACGAGGATCTTGATCAGACACGATAGATATCGAAACTCCATGTCGCATCACAATTTCCTTGAGATACATGTGCACTAGCTTGTCGAGCGAAAATCTTTCGTTAATCGATAAAAAATGAGCCGACTTCGTGAGTCTATCCATAATCACCCATATCGCATCATGATTTGCTTTAGTCCTTGGTAGTCCTACCATAAAATCCATCGCTAGATGTTCCCATTTCCATTCTGGAATATCTAACGGTTGTAATAATCCGCTCGGACGTTGATGTTCCGCTTTAAGTCGCTGGCATATGTAGCATTTACTTACCCATTCTGCTATTTCCTTCTTCATGTTCGGCCACCAAAATTTTTCCTTCAGATCGCGATACATTTTTGTGCTTCCTGGATGAATGGAGTACTTCGAACTGTACGCATCTCGCAATATTTCTTCCTTCAATTTTGCCACGTTAGGGATCCAGATTCTCGATGCGAAATGTAAAATCCCTTCATTATCCTTCTGAGTTGTGATTTCTTCTCCCCTTAAGTCATCATCCTGACTCATTACTTCTTTTTGACATCTGCGAATCTTCTCTAACAACTCTGGTTGAAAAGTCATAGCGTAGATAGCTTGTGTAGATTCATTGGGAACACGAATTTTGATTTCCAATTTATCGAATTCCTTGGCTAATTCTTCGCATGAAGTTAACAAATTCAATCTTTCTTTTCAGCGCAGCGCATCTGCCACAACATTTGCTTTCCCTGGATGATAACTGGTCGTAACATCGTAATCTTTAATCAATTCCAGCCATCGACGTTGACGCATGTTTAGTTCCTTTTGCGTAAAGATATACTTCAGACTTTTATGATCCACGTAGATTTCACATTTTTCACCGTAGAGATAGTGCCTTCACAGTTTCAACGCAAATACGATCGCTGCTAATTCCAGGTCATGCGTAGGATACTTTTGCTCATGAGGTTTAAGCTGCCTTGAGGCATATGCAATGACGTTACCGTGCTGCATCAATACACATCCTAGTCCGCGATATGAAGCGTCGCTATAAATGACAAAATTTCCATGCTCGTCTGGCAACACAAGTACCGGTGCGGTTACTAATCAATTCTTCAGCTCCTGGAAACTTTCCTCACATTTGTCGTTCCATATGAACTTTTCACTTTTTCGAGTTAACTTGGTTAACGGCGTTGCTATTTTCGCAAAATCTTTAACAAATCTTCGATTATATCCTGCCAATCCCAAGAAACTTCGAACTTCTGTCGGTGTCTTTGGTCTTTCCCAATTCAACACATCTTCAATTTTCGCTGGATCGACTTAGATGCCTTCTCTATTGATGATGTGCCCTAGAAATTGTACTTCCTTCAACCAGAATTCATAATTCGAGAATTTCGCATACAATTGCTCTTTTCTCAGAATTTCCAAAGCTATCCTCAAGTGCTCAACATGCTCTTCTTCCGTCTTTGAGTAAATCAAGATGTCATCAATAAATAAAATCACGAATTTGTCCAAATATTTCTTAAATACTCTGTTTATCAGATCCATGAATGCTGCTGGCGCATTAGTCAAACCGAATGCCATCACAAGAAACTCGTAATGTCCATTTCTCGTACGAAACGCAGTCTTGGGAATATCTTCGGCTTTAATCTTCAATTGATGATAGCCTGATCGCAAATCTATCTTCGAAAACCATGCAACTCCTTTTAGCTGATCAAACAAATCGTCGATTCACGGTAAAGGATACTTGTTCTTGATAGTGAGCTTATTTAATTCCCGATAGTCGATGCATAATCGCATGTTGCAGTCCTTCTTCTTCACGAACAACACCGGTGCACCCCATGGGGATACACTGGGTCGAATGATGCCTCTGTCTAGAAGATCTTGCAGTTGCGTTGATAATTCCTTCATCTCAACTAGAGCCATTCGATATGGAGCTTTCGAAACTGGTTATGTACCTGGTGCTAAATCAGTCGTGAACTCAATTTCTCGATCTGGTGGTAACCCTGGAAGTTCTTCTGGAAAGACATCCGGAAATTCACATACAACTGGAATGTCTTCTAATTTGGGACTTCCTTTCTCAGTATCTAACACGTATGCTATATACATCTCGCATCCCTACGAAGCAATCGTTTGGTCTGCATCACTGTAAGAAATTTCTTTCGCTGTTTTTCGCCCTTGAATATTACCATTGCATTTTCCGCAGTTCGCAATTTGACTTTCTTATTTGCGCAATCGATCTGAGCATTATGACACGCTAACCAGTCTATTCCCAAAATGACATCAAACTCTCCTAGCTTAAAAGGAATTAAATCTACAGAAAAATGATGTCCAGCTATCTCTATATCATACGCAGGACACACTCGATCTACTGGAACTTGGTCGTCATTCGCTAATTTTATAATTACCGTCTCGCCCAACCATTCGATTTCACAATGTAATTTATCAAGAAATTCCTCAGAAATAAATGAACGGGTAGCTCCAGAATCAATTAATACTTTTGAATCTACAGAATTCACCAAAAGCATACCTGCAATAACACTTGGACTCTGCACTGCTTCTTTCATGGTCATGTTGAAAGTCCTTGCTCTAGGTTGATTAGGCGGCGGTGGCGGAGGTAATGCCAATACTTTCGGAATACTGGCTTCCATTGTTAGTCCTTTACAATTCCTAGCGATATGCCCTTTCTTTCCACATTAGAAGCAAATGATTTCTGCTGTCTTTCCCGTTGGACATTCGTTAGAATAGTGCCCTTTCTGCTTGCATTTAAAACATGTCACATATGCTTTAATACATACACTGGTATTCTTGCGTCCACAAGTTCTGTAGTACGACACTGGGACCTTGACAATTCCCTGCTGTTTGGGGGCTTGGAAACGATTGCCTGTTTTCTGGGTACCTTGTCCTATCCTTTTCAAATTCAAATTTGTCCGGGCTTGAAATCCCGACTTTTTGCTGGAACGATCTTGGAAACTCCCCTGTCCTCTATCTCTTTGAGATCTTTCACTCTCTCCTTCGATGATCAAGGCTTTCTGGACTACGGTGGTATACGTTGTTAATTCAAACACTGCAACTTGTCCACGGATCCACGGTCATAATCCCTCTTGAAACCTTTGAACTCGTTTCTCTTCAGTGTCCACTTGTTCTGGGACGAACCTAGCCAATTCAGTAAACTTGGCTTCATACTCTGTCACGGACATACTTCCCTGCTTCAGTTCCAAAAACTTTATCTGCATTTGATTTCTCACATAGCGAGGAAAATGTTTATCTAAAAACAACTCTTTAAACCTATCCCATGCAATAACATCTTCACCCTCTAAAGCCTTTTTAGACTCCCACCAATAATTTGCCTCTCCTTTCAACAAATAACTAGCAAAGTCAGTCTTTTGATCTTCACCTATCTTCACTAGTGCAAACACTTTCTCCATTTCTTTTAACCAGGTGGTGGCTTTGATAGGATCGGCTGACCCATCAAATTCCGGAGGGTTAACTGACTTAAACTGCTTAAAAGTAACAACAGGTAATACTGGTGGTAAATGAGGCTCAAGAAGAGGTGGCTGCCGTAACATTTGTTGTTGAATCTGTTGTTGTTGATGCTGCATCTGTTGCTACATCATTACCATCTGTTGTTATATCAGATGGAACATTTGGTTCATGGTCTCATTAGCCTGATCTTCAGAATTGCTGTTAGAAGTCTCAGCCCTAGTCTTTCTTTTTGGTGCCATCTTCTTCTGATAACAAAATAAGTGATATTTCTTTTATAGTTTAATAAACAATTGACAGTATGTAGGAAAACAATTTATCCTGTATTAACAACATGATTTATATAAAGAAAACAGTTGCTGAATATAAAAACTGGAAATGTAAGCTGTTAGGTCACACACACACTGTAGAGGGGGTGAATACACTGTATAGTACACTCAAATCAAACTTTAAGATCTTAAGTAACAGAAAACAAACTTTATTGCAATAATAAACTCTGTTACAGTATGGAACTGTTACCTCTCAGTGATGAACAAATATCATGAGAGCTGCAAGGGTTATAAAGAATAATAACTTCGATAATGATAACACTTATAGTGTAAACCCTATGCCTGTGTTTATATACTACACAGTTACAAGATAATCGCTAATTGATATGGAATATAATTCTGCTTCCTAAAATATATCAATCAGATATCTTTTCTTCCAAGTATTCCATTCTTCACGGAATTCTTTCTTCATGCATATCTCTTCTTATGTTTATCTCGATCTTCTTTCCTTTAATCAGCTACTGTCCTTATCTGATTGTCCTTCAGCACTTAAGTTCTGATATCTATCTTCTGATGATTATCTCCTGATAATATAAGTACTGATATCCTTAAGTCCTGACTTCCAGTATAAGTACTGATCAACAGTTAAGTACTGATTTATCCTGTTCACGTAAGATCTGAAAGCTAAACATAAAACATATTAGCCATGACATTATCAAATATATCTAACAATCTCCCCCAACTTGTAAATTAACAAAATATACAAGTTTAACAGATATTTGATGATGTCAAAAACATTAAGTACAAATGCATGAGAAATAGACTAGATAACTACAACTTACAGTCCTTAAAGTTTTTACCAATTTCAACTTCTGATAACAACTTCAATCTGTATAAATATCATAATTTAAGCAGTTGTAGATCTTCGACTTGGCTTCTTCATTTTCTGATCTCTCTGATGTCAGGAGTTGTTCTGAGATAGTTCTTCAACAAACATTTCTCAGCATATCTTAGTTCATCAATCATTCTCCTTTTAACACCTTTAAGCTCTGCAGTATCTTCACCAGTTTAAAAGATTGCAGCTCTGAGATCATTAATCTTTGCTTTTCTTAACTCCTGATCTAGTCTTATGACATAAGCTTTGTCAGATTCAAGATTGAATTCAAGTCCCTTAATACCAAGATACGTTCTGATCTGTGCAGTATTAGGCTTCATATCAACAATATCACCATTGTGATCTCTGTACTTTGGAACATATATGCTGTCAGACTTAACAGAATAAAGCCTTTTATGTCTCTGAATCTGTTCTTTTAAGTAGTTTGCAGCAGTCTCTGTTATTCTGTCATCCACTTGAAGTAAGAAAAGTACATGCTCCAATTCTTCAAAATACTTCAAAGGAATGGCATTTTGTCTTAAATGATAAACCCTACCATCTGTCATGAAATACAACATGATGTATTCTTTCAAGTAGGTATGGTAAACCATCTGTACAGATTCCAGTTGATTCAATCTCTCAGGAGTTTCTCCAATACCTGGTTCACTCAAGGAAGTTGGATCATTGGTAGTGTTGTGTACTCTTCTTTCATCAGCACTTCCCATTCCAGTTTTATCTCTAGCTTCCTTTCCAGTAACTACTCTTACTTCAAAACCACTTGCAGTAGTCTTCAAAGATTGAGTCTGTTTTGCTTTAATGAATTCTGGTAGGAGTGTTTTAGATCTATTTTCTGATATCAAGTTAACTTGAGCACTGTCAGAGGTTACTTGCTTCTTCTGAATATCAGAACTTACAATTTCTTGACTCTGAACAACTTGAGCCATGTCAGAGGTTGTTTTAAGAACTTTTCTTGTAGTCAGAGCAAGATCAACTTTTTCATCAGTAATTTCTTCTTCCTCAGGAGGTACATAAGGCTTGATAGGTTCACCAACCTTTTCTTTACCCTTGGATCTTGGATCTATCTGTGGTTGTGATCTAGCCAAAGTTGCTTCAGTATGTATCCTTTCTTTGATCACAATGCCTTTAGGTTTTGGAAGTAACTTTTTACCAGAAGCTTCAGATTTAGATTTGACTTTCTCTGATTTAAGTCTGGCTTCTTCTTCCTTTAAACTTTCCAAGTCCATCCCTGGATTTTCTTGAAGAAATAACTGTCTTGACATTTCCTCATCAAGATCTAGAAGTTCATCAGAACTTATCCTTTTACCAGCAGCAGAACTTATTCTTTTCCCAGTATCAGAACTTGTTCTGTGACTAGCTTGTCTTGATGTAAACCTTCTACCTTGACTATGACCACTAACCATTCCAGAGGTTCCTTGGTCATCTTTTCCATCATCCTTTCCTTGCAGTGTCTTGTTGGTTTTGCATTTGGACTTAATTACCTTCTCCCCCTTTTTGGCATCAGCAGGTAATAAAAGAGAGATAAGTAGTTCCACTGAGGTCTGGATTTCAGTAAGTTGCGATTGCTGAGAAGCTTGATTTATCAGAATTTGATCAATCTGAGCTTGTTGTTTCTCTTGAGTTTTCTCAATATAAGCAACCCTGTCAATGGTAGGTTGGAAGAACTTTTTCTTATCAATTTTCCAAACTTGTTCCTGTTTGATAAAGTTCTCCTGAATCTTGTGTAGCTCTGCATGAGTATTGGAATGAAGACCTTGTAGATGTTTAGTACTCAATGCAGTGACTCTAAGCTGGGTTTTAAAATCATCAGAATTTAACATTTCATCAGCTTTAGTCAAGTGCTCAGCAAGATGTAAAGCATTTGGAACACATGAAACTGAGTTCCATTCCTTAGTCCACTCCTGACCTGTAGAAGTTTCACTCCAAGGTACTGGTGCATCCCTGATAACAAACTCCTTTACCAGTTCAGACTTAGGAAGAGTCGGTGGAGGAGTATGTCCTGAAGGACCTGCTTCATCAGCATCTACAGTTGTAGCAGCTTCACCAGTATCTCCAACATTTGCAGCATCAGAACTTAAAGAATCAGTATCTTCTGATAAGACAACAGTGTGAGTAGCAATGGAGGCTTCAGCATCCTCTAATTTCTGATCTGATACTAAGTTCTGATCAACAGCCATATCCTGATGCGTACCTAAAATCTGATCATCATCATCTTGATGCAGAAAAGGTGTTGTTGATAACTCTGGAGTTTGAACAGCATCAATAACAGGTGTTGTAGAAGTATTATTTGCTGTTGGAGCTTCTAAGAAAAGTATTTCAGGCACAACCAGGTTCTGAATATCAATTTCAGCACTTGTGCCTGGATCAACAAGAGACACAGATGGTGAGTTAGCCTTGTTAGATACAGCTTCCTGAGATGGAGTTGATGGAGAAGAAGTGACTGGAGCAAATTCCTTGTCTTGTGAGAACAGAGATTCCTGATCCCCTTCCTTAGCTGCTTCCTCCTCATCATCTGAAACTGGCCTTTGTGCCCTCTGTTTCTTGTACTTCCTTGTACAATCACCAAACCTGTACAATCTGATTAACAATAATAAAGAAATAAAACTAAACACCTTTAACACTAACCAGGATCTTTTTAGGTTGAAGTATGAAAACAAGAACCACTATCTACTTTTACTACAAATGAAATTCAAAATCTCACAAACTCTCTTTATTACAAACCATTGTCTAATCCATTTTAAACTAAGTTCATCTTTATTCAAACACATACACTAACTATCTACACACCACCTGTTCGGGCAACTCAAAGCTTTCTTCCTGGATTGGGATCAACACCTTGGGTATGAGAGGATCCCGAGGCTTGACCCGCTTCTTTACCACTCGAGTCCTGATGGGTTTCATATTCCTTCTTAACTGAAAACAATAAGGTGAATAACAACAAAAAGGGTGAGCCAACAATTGCTCAACAAGTCCGCAAATATAAACAGTGTTAAAACAATTTAAATAAATCCGTAACCCGGGTATATCTACAAAGATATAACCCCGCGAGAATAGAAAGAAGGCCATTATTGGCGAATAAAAATGAACTAAACTGGACTCAAGCTCGCATCCATACCCTGCTGATCAGCCAGGATACAGTGCAGATCTATATCTCACTATATAGATCCCGTCAGGCACCCAGGAACTACGGCCCATCTCAAGGATCCGGTTATGTCCCGGTCCTTAGGATTAAGTAAACTTAATCCCCAAAGTATTATTATGCAGTCCCTGGCATAGCAACCGGAACAATCGGTATGCTTTTATATATTCTAATCACCTGAATATATCAATAATTGTGAGTAGCAATTGGAATATGAATAATAAATTCAAATGAAAAGGATAAGCAAGAATCGAAATGAAATATGAACAAGAGAATTAAAAGAGTGCAAGCG
Organism: Apium graveolens; assembly: GCF_009905375.1. Classification (NCBI taxonomy): domain Eukaryota; kingdom Viridiplantae; phylum Streptophyta; class Magnoliopsida; order Apiales; family Apiaceae; genus Apium; species Apium graveolens. The sequence continues at coordinate 177,848,269 of NC_133655.1, forward strand.
TGATAAGAATCTGACGAAAATATCACTATTCTGAAAATTGAATAGGGGAGAAACTTGCCTTCTGCGTGACTCACTGCAATTAAATCACCTTCTTCTATCACCTACTCGACCTGCCTTGCTGGCTTAGCTTCTGTTAGCAAAATAGACTGGTTAAGTCATTTTGTACTTCAATTGCATCTTGAATCGACTTCACGTCGTTCCTATTATCTACCCATGCGCTTATGGCTGACTCGTATATTATATATTAGTAGATAGGACTTGATTAACCACATAATACACATAAGCACATAAGCACATAATCATTTTTATAGTTAAAATAATTTTTTTAAAATCAAAATTGACTCGCTGATCGCTTCACTGATCATCATCTGCCTGGTTTCCCCTTTTTCCGGAATTTTTCGGACTCGTCTCGGCATGCACTTCGACTGATAATCAAGCAAATAATAAATTCAACTAATTTCTAGAAGAAATTAGGTCTTAATATTATTTTTAATGAAAAGAATTCATTTTTCTGAGTCAAAGGGCTTTCGTTTCGCTCAAATCGGACTAATGGTCGAATTACTATCAATTAAACACTGCTAATTCAATTTATTTGTCCAATATAAATAATTATTTCAAATTTTTAAACCCTAAAATAATTTTTAAATAATTATTTAAGAAAAATCAAAGTCAAAAATAATTTTTCTATAATTTTTGGAGTTAAAATGAATATGTTATGATTTATTGAAAGTTATTTGATTATCGAAATAATTAATCCTTTTTTAAATAATTAATAAATAATAAATAACTAATAAATATTTAATAAGTGATTATTTAATAATCTACAATAATTAATCCCTACTCATTAGGATTAATTACAATTTATTACAAGTATCTATAATTTATTATTACTTACTCGATTAGATCGATTATTTACAAATAAATAATCGATATCGTTAGCGGATATGATAATTATCGAATAATTAAGTTATTATTCGAATCATATTCCAACTCAACGATCAACTACTCGTGTTTCTACAAGTTATTCGCATTTCTCGCATAATTATTGAAACATTACGGTTATTATTACCATTTATACGACTTAAATTAACTATCTGTATTTAACTATTCGTTACGAATACTTATTACGATATTCTACAAATAATTAAATATCGTTCGAGTAATAATGTTCAATTACCCTTATGAACACGAGTTACTCGTTTTATTTCCTAATTATCGAATCTTTTCTCGTAATATTCGATAAATTTTAATCCTTAATTATTAATTATTTACTTAACTATTAAATAATAATTAAATAGATAAATAATTAGATAAATAGTTAAATAATTAATTAAATAATTAAATTCGAATTTCTAATTTAAGAAAATAATTCAGAAACTATTAATAATATTTTACAGAATTTAAAACTAATTTTTAATCAGTTTTCAGAATTAATAAAAACTAATTCTGATTTAATAAAATATAATTAATTAATTAAAATTCAGAAACATAAACTGAAATTCAAGTTGGGGCTTTTTAGGATTAAAACCGGGTTAATATTTAGAATCCACCGGGTCGGGTCCGGGTTGGCAAGAACAACCCGCCGGTGGTGTTCATAGCCCAGAAACCGGCGAGGTTTCGACCACCGGAGCTCGATTCCGGCGAGGACAATTTCTACACGAAATACCACGTTTTCAGTCCGTTTTTTATGCCTATCAATTCATCACAACTTCAGCTGCACATCCCTGTCGTCTTTCTCGTTCATCCACCCCCGTGTCATCTTTCCCGGCGAAACAGAACAAAAACCGGCGAGAATCCGGTGAGCTCGATTCGTAGTCAAAATGGGATCGTTTGGATCGATTCGTCCTTCTATTTCATTCAAAATCACACCAGCAATTCAACCATACCAACATCTAATGCTAACAACCCCTACAACTAATTCTCCGATCAAATCAAACAAAAATCCGGCCAAAATCCGATTTCACTAATTTGTACATCAAAAATTACGTTCTATATATGAAAATAACACTTATAACACACACAATCAAACCCCTATACTCTATCATATCTCAGTTATCTCAAAAATAAAAAACGATCAAACAAAGAAATATATAAACCCTAGATATAGTCCTATCAATTCAAGCAATCATCCGTACAATTAATTAGCAGGAATCGATCATAAACTATCAAATAAAGCTATTCATAACATCAAATTCAACAAGTAACCCTAAAATCGAAAAGTACCAATTCTAGCATAACCCTAGAATTACAAATTGAAAATCCACACATCAAAACCTGAAATTGATTGCATAAACTGAAAGAACAGCTCAAAACCATTGATTTGAGTACTCACATGATACGATTTGGTGTCCAGAAAAGTTCAAAATCAGTGATTGATTCTTGACCCGAAATCCGACCCGAACTGTTCTTCAGAGAATTTCCAGAAATTTGCAGAATATTTAATAATTAATTAATTATAATTAACTGATAATTAGGCTATTTATAGTGCGAAAAATAATACCCCTAAATAAAATTAAGGGCCTAATTATACATCTAATAAAAATATTTGGCCCTAATTTTTATAATTTTTTGGTATTAAAATTTAATTTATAAATATTTTATTTATACAATATATATGCCAAAATTTCCCAAAAATTGCGAATAATGCAAAAATACAAAGAAATAGTATAAATAAAAGTCCTATAATTTTATAAAAATAAAAATGTGATTTTTGTGGGTTTTTTAACACCCAATGGGGCCCAGAAAAGTCATTTTTCGCAAAACGAGAAAATTTATAAAATGTCTAGATGTTCAGAATAATGCGATGGTAAAAGCCGTTTGATGAAAAATAAGGCCCATTATTTTATTTGAAATACTGGCTTTAAAATCATGGTTTAGGTTGTAAAACGTTTGAAATGAAACTTATGAATGCAAAATAAAACATATGAAAAATATCTTAAAAATACTGAAATGACACGGAATACACGTAACACGTAACCGTTAGGGTTTGACAGATAATTACACATAAATGACACATTATTACACATAATTTATTATAATTATGATATAATACAGACGTAAATTTCTCAGACGTTACAAAAGTCCTCCATCACCTCACTAGCCCATCCCATAAGTGCATCAGGGCCTCGACCAGGTAATGTGGCTCCATGTAGCCTAGCCTCACGAATCCTGCGTGTCACATGGATCTCCTCTCGAAGCTCCTTCACACCATGATCAACATCTGTAGTCCTGATGATATGCTGCAGCTCTCGGATCTGTGCCAACAAGGAATCACGCTCCAATAAAAGAGCCTCAAACCGGTAATAAGGAACATGATACAATATAGACCGGAATGGGGCACCCGCAACGGAATGCCCAGTGGAATCTGAATCAGCTGGTGGGGGTCCTCTGATAGGTGGCCTCACGCTTGGGGGTGGAATAGCCTGCAGTGGTACGGGCTTTAACACAGGTGGAGGTAAAATAGCCAACACGGGCGGAACAACATGACGTGAATCTGAAGATGGTCTTCCAACTGAGGGCTCTGAGTAATTAGCTGATACGGGGATGAAAGAGTCGGCCATCGCTGCTATCTGAAATCATATTGCAATATAAGAATCTCGAACCACAACGCGAATCATACTAATACCTGTTATACCGTCACACTCAACCTCTCGACGTTCTATTTCTATTTCTTACTTCTAATCCTAATCCTCTACCCATTCCCGTCAATCTAGGCTTATGTTAGTGACTTATAACCTGTAGCTCTGATACCAAACCTGTGGCGCCCTCTAAACCTGGGTCAGAATTTGGGGTCCACACACACACACACCTTATTTATAACCTTCTTATAATAATAAAGATAAAATAACATGCTATGACCCTACTTACCAACTACCACGGACCGCAACAGGTTAAAGTATGTACACAAGCCACACACACACTTTATATTACAAACGTCCAAATCCAATCTATTCAAACTCAGAACTGAATATTAAACATTATTACAAACTTTTAAAAACTTAAACTATCTCAAAAGCTGTCAGCTAGCTTAACTCGATCAACCTGGACCCCTAGCTCTCGCACTGGATTGGGGATCCTCGCTACCAACTGGTTCCTTCTTAACTGGAAAAGAACATAAACAACATCGTACAAATGAGATAACTAGCTCAACAAGTCACAATGACAAGACTGAGAATAATGATCATCAAGTGAAAAGAGTTATGGTATCAAGTGAACAATGATTAATGATTTATAATTGGATATTATGTTTTCATTTAAAAAAAAACAAGGTTAGGCTATTGATCAGTCACGCACTAACCCCGAGCAAGGCACACAGCTCTGCTCTAGTTTCTGAATCCAAGGCACACATTGGCCTAATTTGACCACCAATCTGGTCTGACCACGAATCTGTTCCACAATTTTATAAAACAATCCAATTCTAACATAATAACAGAATAAACAATGTAAAGAAATAAACAAAATCATAAGCAACATAGGATGTTCAATAATGAAATGGTTTTAATCTTCACAAAGGATCAATATGGCAATTTCAAAGAATGGTTGTTAGGTAATGAAAGAATTGGATAACAAAGGAATCAAAGTTTCAAGGTTGCAAGGATTTGGTCTTTCAAAATATAAGGTACAATGGTTTGAATATGTAAGCAATTTGATTCAGTGTTTGGCATTTCATTTGTATGTAATTGTGGAGTAGTAACGTATATATGTGGTTCGTATTCGGGTATACAACAATCAATGGTTCAGAAAGAATAAGGTTTACAGCTCAAAGATCAATAGCTCGAATCAAGGTTTAGGGTTCAGTGCTTCAAAGCACTTGCAATATAAAACATGACTATCAATCAACTATAATATATCTCGAGAAAGTTCAGAACACTTGCCTGATATTAGCTTGCTATACTTCTCTAACTTCCAATCACAATCTCCTACTCCTCGACTATCTGTTTCCCTTTACTATGCCTTGCCTCTTCTGCTCACATATCATAAACATCTATCAATACTCAACTCATACGATTCTAATTGAGATACACTTCTATCTACCCTTCGTTTTACCCAAATCCGATTAACGGATTGAAAGTTATGCTATAAACAAGTAAACACCGAACATACAGACCGACCGTCAAACAAACAAGTCACATATAGCACATAGCACGTCAAACAATCAATGACATTCCATTTATAGAGAAGTATCGGGTCATAAACGGGCTTTCGAGTATTTAGTATGATTTTTAAAACATTTTTTGGAATTAAAACGGGTCGTTGGATCAATTTTAAAGCAATAAACAAGGTTCGGTTGGCCAAATCTGGCTTAAAAATAATTTTATAATAATAATCGAGCCTTGAAAACAATTTAAAATAATATTTTAAAGCTCGAAGCTATTTTTCGGAATTTTTAAATCATTTATAAATAATTAAATCTAATTAAATAATTAATTAAAATCAATTAATAATTAATTAAATTAATTAATCAATTCATTTTCGAATTAATTGACCAATTAATTATTAATTATTAATTAAAATTAATTAACTAATTAATTCAGATTTATTTTTGGATTAAAAATAATTTTTGGAATTAAAATAATAATTTTTTTAGAATTTGCAGAAATTAAAAACGAATTTTTATAATTAAAATAAATAGAAAATATGATTTTTAAATAATTTAGAAACAGGAATCCTAAATTTACAAGTTCTGGAAAGTTCAGGGATTGAACTTCATCTTTTTCAAAAGTTGGAGGGCCTAATTATATTTACGGAAAATTAGTTTCCCGTTGGATCATTCCAGATTTAAAATGGTACGTTTATTTATAAAAATTGACCCAAACGGTACCAGTTTTCGGGTTAATTATCCCAATCAGTACAATTTGTACTGCGGTCTTGGTCTCAGCGCCTGGTTACAAGTATTACGAGGTGATAATTGTGATAGTTTAATAAAAAGATCTCGTTTATCGAAAATACGAGTTTTATTGATTTACCGAAACAAATAATGTATCGAAAATGTTGCGCCGGGACCCGCGCAGGACAAACCGTACGCCGGATCGAAAAAGTCAAAACATGGAAAATGCTCAGAATATTGCAATTAGGTTAGGATGGAGTTCAATCCCTGAACTTTCCAGAATTTGCAAAAATAGGATTCCTGTTTTAAAAATATTCTAAAATCATATTTTCTATTTATTTTAATTACAAAAATTCATTTTTAATTTCTGAAAATTCTAAAAATCATTATTTTAATTCCAAAAATTATTTTTAATTCAAAAATAAATCTAAATTAAATAGTTAATTAATTTCAGTTAATATTTATTTGATTAATTGTTCAATTAATTCGAAAATTAATTAATTAATTGATTTAATTAATTATTAATTGATTTTAATTAATTACTTAATTAGATTTAATTATTTAAAAATTATTTAAAATTTTCGAAAAATAGTTTCGAGCTTTAAAATATTATTTTAAATTATTTTCAAAGCTCGATAATTATTATAAAATTGTTTTGAAGCCAGATTTGGCCAGCTGAACCCTGTTTATTACTCCAAAATTGATCCAACGACCCGTTTTAATTCCGAAAAATGTTTTAAAAATCATTTTAAATACCCAAAAGCCTGTTTATGACCCGAGACTCCATTATAAATGGAATGTCATTGATTGTTTGACGTGCTATGTGTTATATGTGACTTGTTGGTTGACTATCGGTATATATATTCGATGTTTACTTGTTTATAGTATAACTTTCAATCCGTTAATCGGATTTGGGTGAAACGAAGGGTAGATAGAAGTATATGTCGAATAGAATCGTATGAGTTGAGTATTGATAGATGTTTATGATATGTGAGCAGAAGAGGCAAGGCATAGTAAAGGGAAACAGATAGTCGAGGAGTAGGAGATTGTGATTGGAAGTTAGAGAAGTATAGCAAGCTAATACCAGGCAAGTGTTCTGAACTTTCTCGAGATATATTATAGTGGATTGATAGTCCTGTTTTATATTGCAAGTGCTTTGAAGCACTGAACCCAAAACCCTGATTCCAGTTATTGATCTTGAGCCGTAAACCTTATTCTTTCTAAACCATTGATTGTTGTACACCCAAATACGAACCACAGATATACGATACTACTCCACAAATACATACAAACTAAATACCAAACACTGAACCGAATTACTTATATACTCAAACCATTGTACCTTATGATTTGAAAGACCAATTCCTGGTAACCCTAAAATATTGATTCCTTTGTTATCTAATTCTTTCATTACCTAACATCCAAGCTTTGAAAATGCCATATTGATCCTTATGCAGATTGAAACCATTTCATTATTGAACGTCCAATGTTGTTAATGATGCTGTTTATTGCTTATTACTGTTTATTCTGTTATTATGTTAGGATTGGATTGTTTTTATAAAATTATAGACCAGATTCGTGGTCAAACCATATAATGGTCAAGTTAGGCCGATGTGTGCCTTGGATCTAGTAGTTAGAGCAATGCTGTGTGCTTTGCTCGGGGTTAGTGCGTGACTGATCAGCAGCCTAACCTTTGTTTTTAAAATGAAAATATAATATTCAATGCTAAATCATAATCCATTGTTCACTTGATATCATAACCATTTTCACTCGATGATCATTATTCTCAGTTTTGTCTTTGTGACTTGCTGAGCTAGTTAGCTCATTTGTGCGATATTGTTTTTGTTCTTTTCCAGTTAAGAAGGAACCAGTTGGTAACGAGGATCCCCAGTCCAGCACGAGAGGTAGGGGTTCAGGTTGATCAAGTTAAGCTAGTAGGCACCTTTTGGAGTAATTTAAGTTTGTAACAGTTTGTAATAATGTTAATTTCTCAGTTCTGAGTTGGAATAATTGGGATTTGAACGGTTTGTAATATAAGTGTGCGTTTGGCTTGTGTGCATACTTTAAACTGTTGCGGTCCGTGGTAGTTGGTAAGTAGTCACTGCATATTATTATTATCTTTATTATTGTTATAAGCAGGTTATAAATAAGGTGTGTGTGTGTGGACCCCAAACTTCTGACCCGGGTTTGGAGGGCGCCACAAAGTAGAATACATCCAAGTTAGTAAGCAATTACCAGAGAGATAGATAAAGCTATATATGTAAAGAATTTCTCTGTTCTTGTGAGTTCAACTTATAAGCAGTTGTGTGCAAAGACATTGCATCACAGAGTTCTCATATTAATATATATCTCCACCAGAAAGTTTTTAAATACTTATATTTGATTACTTTGTGTTTGATTTCTTCAATACTTTCATTCCGCACTTTAGCTAAATCAAACAATGTTATATATTCATAGTAGAACTGTTCTTAACATTTAAAAAGTAGCCAGAATTACATTGAACCCCCCTCTGTAATTCTTTATTCGATTGTTTAGGAATAAAAATTGGTATCAGAGTAAGCTCTTAAAGTACACAGAGTTTAAAGATCACAACAACTAACAGGATGAATAAAAAAGATATTGGAGTGAAGATTCCATTTATGGACAAAGACAACTATCACCACTAGAAGGTGAAAATGCACCTGCATCTTCTTTCTCAAGATGAAGGATATGTGGACTGCATTGAGAAAGGTCCCCATGTCCCTATGAGAGCTGCTATAAGAAATGAGCCATCCATCCAGACGCCTAAAGTACATCCAGAAGCCTAAAGTAGAATGGTCTGATCTAGATATTAAAAAAGTCCACAAGGATAAGAAGGTCATGAATATTCGGTTTAATGATGTTGATGGTGACATGTTTGATAACATATTAAACTGCAATACTGCTAAGGATGTCTGGGATATAATTCAAGTTATATGTGATGGAACTGAGCAGGTGAAGAAAGTGAGTCACTCACTGACATATTTAGTAAATTTTAAAAACTACTAAATGCTTTAAAGTTGCATGGAAGAGTCTATCAGAAAAAGAATCAAACCTCAAATTCCTTAGATCTCTGCCAAAGGAATGGAAGCCTATGACAGTCTCATTAAGAAATTCTCAAGATTACAAGGAATTTACCTTGGACAGACAGTATGGGATTCTAAAGACCTATGAGCTTGAAATAGAGCAAGATGAGAAGACATAGAAAGGAAGAAAGAAAGGAGGGTCCATTGTATTGGTTGCTGAGCAAGATAAAGAGAAAGAGATAAAGGTTGGAGCTATGGAATCTGCACCAAACCCTAGAGTTTGTGAAGGAAAGGGAAAAGGGCTAGTAGATGAAAATGAAGACCATCTTAGTCAATATGATATGGATGAAATAGATGAACATCTAGCTTTTCTATCCAGAGGGGTTGCCAAGCTCAAATTCAAGAAGAATTTTGAAGCAACCAAGCCAAACAGAAACATGGTTGACAAGTCAAAATTCAAATGTTTCAAGTGTGGCTTGAGTGGTCATTTTGCAAGTGAATGCAGAAAGCCTGATTTTGAAAGAAAGAAGTTTGAGCCCGTGGATTACAAAAAGAAGTATTTTGATTTTCTCAAATAAAAGGAAAGGGCATTTCTAACTCAAGAAAATTACTGGGCTGCTGATGGATTGGATGAAAATAACCTTTGATCTATATAAATACCAGTACCTTTTCTTTCCAGCATTGTCATTTATTTACCTGCACCTGCTTTACTTTACCTTATTTATTGCACCAGTCATACCCCTGTGATACCATGTACCCTATTCCCTTAACTGTTTATATTCTGTAAAGAAGCATGCAATTTACTTAGTTCAACTATTTTCAAAAAGAGATATTTCAGTTTTACAAAACTTTTCTTTTATACAAAGGATTTTATTTGAAAGCTAAATAAGTTGTTTGATTCTTTACAGAAAAATGCCTCCCAGAAGAAATACCCGCACCAACACCCAGAATGAAGAAACCAACAACAACAACAACAACAATAATAACCAAGATAATACAAACCAGAATGCAAACCCAGGACCCATAGACCCAGCAATAGCCCAAATTCTCCAAATCTTGTCCCAACAAACAGTTCACCTGGCACAACAACAACAAAGACAGACCAATCCCCAGGTAACTTTCAAAACTTTTCAGGCAGTGAACCCACCAGAATTCAAGGGTTCTTTAGAACCGATTGAAGCAAATGTTTGGTTAAAGGAAATAGAGAAGTCATTTGCCTTAGTGAAAGTAAAGGAAGATCAGAAGGTTGAGTTTGCAAGCTATTATTTGAAGAATGAGGCCACCTATTGGTGGGAGATGGTGAAGACATTGGAAGGAACAAATGTTATTACTTGGGAGAGGTTTAAGGAATTGTTTTTAGAAAATTATTTTCCCCAGTTTGTCCAGGATCAGATGGAGTTGAAGTTTTTAGAGTTAAAGTAAGGAAATATGTCGGTGGCAGGTTATGAAAGCAAGTTTGAAGAATTGTCAATGTATGTGCCGTCATATGTGGATACTGACAGGAAGAAAGCTAAAAGATTCCAGCAAGGTTTGAATCCATGGATTAGAGGGAAGGTAGCCATTTTTGAATTGGATACCTATTCAGGAGTTGTACAGAAGGCTATGATTGCTGATAAGTGGCATTTTATACCACTTAAAACATCTTAAAATGGCTTAAATTGGTGCCTCGAAATCAAGTATTTTGTGTATTTGATGCGTTATTCTAGTGTTTATGCATTTCAGGGTATTAGTTGCATTTCGAAGGAGTAATCATCAAGAATAAGCCTTGGCATGTGTTCACCATTGTGAGAGGAAAGAAAGGGGCAGATTACGGCGAAGAAACGGAGCAAACTCAGGAAAAATCCAGTAGGATCCTGAGCGCCCTCTCAGCTATGCTGAGCGGCCGCGCAGAAAGGTGAGCACCCGCTCAGCTATGCTGAGCGGCCGCGCAGGGTCGGGAAATTAAATAATTATTTTTAGACTTCTACTTCTGTTTGGCTTCCAACTTCTATGTAATCTGAGTTTTATGGGACTATTATATAAGTAGATTTGGAGATGTTTTCACGAGGTTGGATCATGGTATTAAGCAAGGAGCAAAGGAGATAAGGAAGAAGACCGTTTTAGCACACAGCAACGAAGAGGAAGCATACTTTTTTGTGATTGTTATTTCGTTGTAACGTTGGATGCTAGTTTTTTTACTTTGAACTTAATTACTCTTGTGACGTACTCTGATTTAATATAATTAGTTTAGTTCTTATTTTCTTGTGTTTGTTTATCATGATTTCATATGAACCATGATGACAATAAGTGCTATTATGGGTTAATCGTGATCAAGGGGTCGCAACGGATTTACTATGGAATTCTTTAGTTAATTGTTTAATACTTTAGTGTGTGATGATTGTATGATATCTAGTATTGGTTGTGCGTATTCGTCTTATGTGCGTCACAAACATATAAGATAGGGTGTTAATCTCTTGTGAAGTGACGGTGGATCTTGAGATTTAGAACTTGCCATGCTAGAATAGGTTCATGTATGATGTGCATGATTAGTGGGTAACTCTAACAGTTTTATTTGCCCTATGTAATCAAAAGGAATAACTTATGCATAAATCGTTGTGTTGTCAATTTCTGTAGACATATAGGAACTCAACATAATTGATGCCTATTCAACTTCTATCTTAATTGTGGATGCTTGGTAGAATGGTATGAGTACAATGAAAGTTGGCTTTTATCAGTTTCGTGTTATTCGATTAATATCATCACTGTCACATGCTAAAGGTAATAACAATAACTATTGAAGGAAGTAGTAATGAAGTTGTGATCTCATGAGTGTTTTAATATTGTTAATTGAAGTGTTATTTAAGTGATAAACTAAGTAATTAATTGTAGTTAATATTTAGTCAACAATTCTAAGTGTTAGTGTCTTAATATTGAGAAGTAATTATACGTTGGTGCGTGAGTTTAATTAAACAATAATTAGTTTGAGTCTCTGTGGGAATGAACTAGAAAGTATTCTATATTACTTGCGAACGCGTATACTTGTGTGAAGATTAGCGCGTGTTTTCGACCTAACAAGTTTTTGGCGCCGCTGCCGGGGACTCGGCGTATTTGTTTAGTTTATGTACTTACCATCATTGGTCATTAGGACTCAGTGATTAGGACGCAGTTGTTACTTATTATTTCTGGTTGTATTTCAGGTACTTAAGTGAGCGTTTATGCAAACTCGTTCTCGTACTCGCAAGAGGACTTTAGATACTGCTGAGGAGACAGACGAAGTTCTTGATATTCCGGAGAAGATAGATTTTGAAGATTCGGATTCAGGAACTGAGCAGAAAGAACCAGTAATCATGGGTGATCGTATTGTTCAGGCTGATCCAGCTCTTATGGACTTTTCTCGGCCTAAAATTGATGACATTCAGTCAAGCATTCTTCATCCGGCTATTCAAGCTAACACCTTTGAAATCAAGCCGGGTACTATTCAGATGGTGCAGAATTCTGTTTCTTTTGGAGGAGCTGCAACTGAAGACCCCAACATGCACATAAGGAATTTTGTCAAGATCTGCAGCACTTGTAAGTATAATGGCGTGACTGATGAGGCTATCAAGCTGAGGCTTTTCCCATTCTCACTGAGGGACAAAGCTAAGGACTGGTTACATTCTGAACCAGCTGGGTCCATCACTACTTGGCAAGATCTTGCGCAAAAGTTTATGGTGAAGTTTTATCTGATGGCAAAGACTGCTGCTATGAGGAGTGCTCTTACTAAGTTTGCGCAGCAACCTACAGAATCTATGTGCGAAGCTTGGGAACGCTACAAGGAAATGTTGAGGAAGTGTCCACATCATGGAATGCCCGATTGGATGGTGATCACTGATTTCTATAATGGTTTGGGGGCCCAATCTCGGCCCATGCTCGATACAGCAGCTGGAGGCGCCTTATGGGCTAAAAGCTATACTGAGGCTTATAATCTTATCGAGACTATGGCTGCAAATGAGCATCAAAACCCAACTTAGAGGATGATGCCTGGGAAGGTAGCAGGTATTCTGGAAGTCGATGCAGCCACCGCTATTGCAGCGCAGCTCCAGGCGCTGGCGATGAAGGTTGATTCTCTAGCTACATATGGAGTTAATCAAATATCTATGGTTTGTGAGCTTTGTGCAGGTTCTCATGCTACGGATCAGTGTTCTCTTGTCAACGAATCTGTTCAGTATGTGAATAATTATCAGCGACAACAGCAGCCTGTGCCAGCTACTTATCATCCTAACAACAGAAATCATCCAAATTTCAGCTGGGGTAATAATCAGAATGCTATTCAGCCACCATATCAGCAAGGTGTGAGTAAACAGTTTAATCCACCTGGGATTCCAGCAACCACAACAGTATGCTCAAAGGCAATCATACCCTCAACAGGGAAGTGCATTTGCACCTACTAGTGCTGATTTTGAGGAACTTAAGCTGTTATGCAAGAGTCAGGCGGTTTCTATCAAGACCTTGGAAATCAAATCGATCAAATAGCCAATGCAGTGCTCAATCATCAACCTGGAACACTCCCTAGTGACACGGAAGTACCAGGCAGGAAGGAAGCTAAAGAGAAAGTCAAGGCTATTACCTTAAGGTCTAGGAAAGTTGCTGATGCTGAAAAGCCAAAAGAAGGAGAAGCTGAAATTAGAGATGAAGAAGCTAAGCAAAAGGAGAAAGCGGTAGAACCAAGGAAGACTACTGTTGAACATACTCTGCCTGAGGGTAATACAGGGGAGAAACAGCTCTATCCTCCACCACCTTTTCCTAAGAGATTGCAGCAACAAAAGTTGGATAGACAGTTCGGTAAGTTTCTGGAGGTGTTTAAGAAACTTCACATCAATATACCTTTCGCTGAGGCTCTGGAGCAAATGCCTAGTTATGCGAAGTTTATGAAGAGTATTCTTTCAAGGAAGGTGAAACTGGATGACCTTGAGACCGTTGCTCTCACGGAAGAATGCAGCGTTGTTCTGCAGCAAATGTTACCTCCAAAGCTTAAAGATCCAGGTAGCTTCACCATTCCTTGCATCATTGGCAAGTTGACTTTTGACAAGTGCCTTTGTGATTTGGGAGCAAGCATCAATCTGATGCCGTTGTCAATCTTTAAAAAGTTGGATTTTCCTGATCCAAAACCCACATACATGTCTCTACAATTGGCTGATCATTCTATTACTTACCCAAGGGGCATAGTGGAGGATGTGCTAGTCAAGGTGGATAAGCTCTTCTTTCCTGCAGATTTTGTTATTCTGGATGTTGAGGAAGATAAGAAGATTCCCATAATCTTGGGAAGACCTTTCTTGGCTACTGGCCGTACCTTGATAGATGTGCAGAAAGGTGAACTTACTATGCGGGTACAAGACCAGGATGTGACCTTCAACGTGTTCAAGGAAATGAAATTCCCTACGGAAGATGAGGAGTGCTTAAAAGTGGATGTGATTGATTCTGCGGTTACTTCAGAACTCGATCACATGCTAATGTCTGATGCTTTGGAAAAGGCCTTAGTGGGGGATTTTGATAGTGATGATGAAGATGACAATGAGCAATTATAATATCTGAATGCTTCTCCTGGAAGCGAAAGCTAGACATGCCGTTTGAATCTCTTAGTACTTCTCACCTCAAGAATGCTGAAGGAAAGCTCAAACCATCAATAGAGGAAGCACCTACCTTGGAGCTCAAACCACTACCTGAACACTTGAGGTATGCTTTTTTAGGTGATACATCTACTTTACCTGTTATTATTGCATCTGACCTTTCAGGTAGTGAGGAAGACAAGCTCTTAAGGATTTTGAGAGAATTCAAATCAGCTATTGGATGGACCATAGCAGACATCAAGGGGATCAGCCCTTCATATTATATGCATAAAATTCTGCTAGAGGAAGGTAGTAAGCCGACTGTTGAATAGCAGCGCAGACTTAATCCTATCATGAAGGAGGTAGTGAAGAAAGAAATACTGAAATGGCTCGATGCAGGCATCATTTATCCTATTTCTGATAGTTCTTGGGTGAGCCCCGTACAATGTGTGCCTAAGAAAGGAGGTATCACTGTGGTAGCAAATGAGAAGAATAAGCTCATCCCCACTCGAACAGTTATAGGATGGAGAGTATGCATGGATTATCAAAAGTTGAACAAAGCCACGAGGAAGGATCATTTCCCTCTTCCTTTCATTGATCAGATGCTTGACAGGTTGGCTGGTCATGAGTATTATTGTCTTCTGGATGGCTATTCAGGGTATAATCAGATTTGTATTGCACCAGAGGATTAGGAAAAGACTACCTTCACTTGTCCATTTGGCACGTTTGCTTTTCGCAGAGTTTCGTTTGGGTTATGTGGCGCCCCGGCCACTTTTCAGAGATGTATGATGGCTATATTCTCTGACATGATTGGAAATAATGTCGAGGTGTTCATGGACGACTTCTCCGTCTTTGGACATTCGTATGATGAATGTTTGAATAATCTTCGTGCCGTACTCAAAAGGTGCGTGGAAACTAATTTGGTGCTCAATTAGGAGAAATGTCATTTTATGGTGCGTGAAGGCATTATTCTTGGGCATAAGGTCTCTAGCAAGGGTCTGGAGGTGGACAAGGCCAAGGTGGGAGTCATTGAAAATCTTCTAGCACCTATTTCTGTGAAGGGAATCCGTAGTTTTCTTGGTCATGCGGGTTTTTATCGGCGATTTATCAAGGACTTTTCGAAGATATCTAAGCCGTTGTGCAATTTGCTTGAGAAAGATGTGCCTTTCAAATTTGATGATGAATGTTTGGCGGCATTCGAGACTCTCAAGAAGAGTTTGATCACTGCACCAGTTATTACAGCACCAGATTGGACAGAGCCGTTTGAGATGATGTGTGATGCGAGTGATTATGCGGTAGGTGCAGTTCTGGGGCAGCGCAAGAATAATCTCTTTCATGTGGTCTACTATGCGAGTAAGACCTTAAATGGGGCCCAAATGAACTACACCACTACGGAGAAGGAGCTCTTGGTTATAGTCTTTGGTTTCGAGAAATTTTGATCTTATCTGCTTGGGACTAAAGTGACAGTATTCAGTGATCATGCGGCCATTCGCTATTTGGTTTCCAAGAAGGATTCGAAACCGAGACTCATTCGTTGGGTGCTCTTACTTCAGGAATTTGAGTTAGAGATCAAGGATCAAAAAGGTACTGAGAATCAAGTAGCTGACCATCTCTCTAGGTTGAAGAATCCCGAGTCTACTTCACAAGATAGGACATTAATTATTGAATCTTTTCCAGATGAGCAGTTGTTCGCAGTTCAGGAGGAAGAGCCATGGTTTGCAGATATTGTAAACTATCTTGTCAGCAATATAATGCCTCCTAATTTGACCTCAGCTCAAAAGAAGAAGTTTCTGCATGAGGTGAAGTGGTATATGTGGGATGAACCATATTTGTTTAGACAGGGAGCTGACCAGATCATCAGGAGATGTATCCCGTTCTGTGAGACGGAGGGGATATTACGAGACTGCCACTCCACAGTTTATGATGGACACTATGGTGGTGAAAAGACGACAGCTCGTATTCTGCAAGCAGGTTTTTTCTGGCCTACTTTGTTTAAGGATGCTCATCAGTTTGTTTTAAGGTGTGATCGTTGCCAAAGAGTGGGAAATTTGACGAGAAAGGATGAGATGCCGTTAAATATGATGCTTGAAGTCGTGGTCTTTGATGTTTGGGGAATCGATTTCATGGGGCCTTTTGTCTCGTCCTGCAATAATCAGTACATCTTGCTGGCAGTCGATTATGTCTCAAAATGGGTAGAAGTCAAAGCTCTACCGACAAATGATGCAAAGGCAATGCTGAATTTTCTTCATAAGCAGATTTTCACAAGGTTTGGAACACCTCGGGTAATCATAAGTGATGAAGGGTCGCATTTCTGCAACCGTAAGTTCACTTCTATGATGCAGCGTTATAATGTGAATCGTCGAGTTGCTACTGCTTATCATCCGCAAATAAATGGTCAAGCGGAAGTGTCTAACAGAGAGATCAAGCGCATTCTAGAGAAGGTTGTTTGTCCGTCAAGGAAGGATTGGTCCTTAAAGCTCGATGAAGCTGTTTGGGCTTACAGAACAGCATACAAAACTCCACTTGGTATGTCCCCGTTTCAGTTGGTGTACGGTAAGGGATGTCATTTACCTGCGGAGCTTGAGCATAAGGCCTACTGGGGGTTGAAAAAGTTGAACCTGGATTTAGATGCAGCTGGTAAGAAAAGAATGCTTCAGCTTAATGAACTTGATGAATTCTGACTTCAAGCGTACGAGAATAACAAAATGTACAAGGAAAAGGTGAAGAGGTGGCACGATAGGAAGATACATCCTAAGTTATTCGTGTCGGGGCAACAAGTTCTCTTATTCAAATCTCGTCTCCGACTTTTTCCTGGGAAGTTGAAATCAAGGTGGTCTGGACCTTTTATTGTCAAAACTGTGTTTCCACATGGAGCGGTGAAATTTTTTGAGAATGATCCGGACCAAGCATTCAAGATTAATGGTCAGCGGTTGAAGCACTACTATGGGGACATGGCAAACCGAGAAGTGGTTAGGGCCATTTTATTGACTACTTGAGAAAGGTACGCAATGTCAAGCTAATGACGAAAAAGAAGCGCTGCGTGGGAGGCAACCCATGATTTGTTGTTACAGGAACCCTTAGAAGTTAATAACCTATCCAAAAACAGAAAAAAAAAAATCAGAAAAACGGGACTGAATTTTTTTTTTCCAGTGACCCCCTGAGCGCCCGCTCAGCTGTGCTGAGCGACCGCTCAGGGGTCAACTGCCAGAATTTTTTTTAAGTTCAGAAAAAAAAACAAAAAAAAAATAGAAAATTAAAAAACCCAAACACAGCCCATAAACCCACGACTTCTTTTCGTAATACCCCATGATTTCATCCCTCAACCCCACTCCTAATCTAATTTTAACCTAATCCGCACCCTATATATACATACACATATCCTACATATCTCCCACAAACTTTCTACACTCAAACTCTATCCCAAACACAAAAACTCAGTACTTAACACTTTTATTCAAGATTCCATGGCACCCAAGAGAGCACGAACTATTGATAGCAGCAGCACAGTCCCTACTGCTGATTCATCGAGGGGTACTGCTGCAAGGCCTCGGTTGAATGACAGAGTTGCGGAGGAGGAGTACACTAGGCTTTTGGGGAAGCCGATTCTGAAGGAGAGAGGGTTTTTACCATCGGGGAGGGATGGTGAGTTGCTACCTATGATTGCAGAGAAGGGGTGGATAGCTTTTTGTGAGTCGCCCGAAGCAGTGCCGATGAGCGTGGTTCGCGAGTTCTATGCGAACGCGAAGGCCGAGAAGAATGGGTTTTCTGTGGTCCGAGGGCTGACGGTTGATTATCACCCAGCGGCGATTCGCGGTGTGATTGGGCAGCGAGAGAGGAAGCTTGAGGAGGAGAACTGGAATGAGAAGACTGCTGAGGATTTCGACTTGGATTTGATTTGTGCTACTCTCTGTAGGCCGGGCACAGTTTGGACCTTCAAGACCGGCACTAATGAGTATCGTCACTTCCCGGCGATCGCTATGAACAGGTATGCCCGTGCATGGAATGCATTTATTTGTGCTAATATTTTGCCTTCTTCGCATGCACACGAGGTCACAGTTGAGAGAGCACAGTTGTTGTGGGGAATTCTAAATGAGGAGTACTATGTGGACCTTGGTGAGTTTATCTACCAAGGAATTCTGAAGTTTTTGAGGGGAGCTAAGCATATGAACATCCCTTATGCATCCACGGTCACGAAGCTTTGCCGAGCAGTGGGAGTGAACTGGCCGGCTCATGAGCAGTTGCAGTTGTCGGCCGCTCCAATTGATTCTGGGACTCTGAATGGGATGCAGGAGTGGACCGGTGGTGAGCCCGAGGAGCATGGGTTGGGTTATCGTCTTCCAGGAGGGCGTCCAGCACGAGGTGCTACTATGGCTAGGCCTAGGCGTGATGAGGCTGGTTCTTTGAGAGCTCAGGAGGGTGCTGGGATAGCTGATACCCAGTATAGGAGGCTTTCACGGCGGATGGATGCCATGTACGAGACACAGAGCAGGTTTGCTCAGGAGCTCACCCTTGCGTTAGGGACTGCTTTTCGGGGCCTTGGAGCCGATATCCAGTGGCCAGTTTTTGGTAAGGACTCTGCATACCCGCCGCCTGATACTCCACCCACTGAGGGTGATGATGATGATGACTCCGAGTAGGTATACCCTGTGTTCCTTTCTACTACCTTCACTGGGGACAGTGAAGATTTTAAGTTTTGGGGTGGTAGTTGAGAAATATTTTTTTGTGTGTCATATAGTTGCATATTCATGCCATATAGTTTTTTTTTATTTATTTATAGCTTTATTTGTTTATCATGTCATATAGCTCATGCATATACCATGATCCCTTTTGCGATAATTTATCGACTGAATTGTGATATTGATGCGCATGTAGTGATAGCATTAAAGTGATATTGAGTCGTGTAGGTTGATATGCATGCTAGAAGCACTTGTATTTTCACTAAGTCTTAGAGAATGCTTAAGGGCTAGATTGTTGTTATGATCTGATTGTTTTCGAGGTTAATCTATTTATTATGCTTAGAATTCGATAATAGGTTCTTAGTGATAAAGGCATGAAAAAGAAAAAAATGGAGTAAAAATAGAATTTGTTGCTAGTTGTGGCTAGGCGTCAAATGGATAGTAGCCGGCTTGCATGTTATGCGAGTAGTCTAGGGTTGAGCAAGATGGAGCGAAACGCACTTGCTCAAAATTTTTGAAAAAAAAAAGAAAAAAAAATATAGAGAAAAAAAAAGAAAAAAAAATTTGTTTATGCATAATTGATCACGAGTGGGCTCTTTAATATTCGAGTTATTAAGTTCTTAGGGGACTTTGTGCCTAGTGACCTAAGGCTTTTAAAGTCTGGGATCCGCTAACCTAACGCTCACTACATGGATACCATTGTATAAGTCTTTTGTGGACCTCACTTATTGCACGGTCAAACAAGCATTGTTGTCGTGAATAAAAAGCATGATTTCGTAATAAGCTCCAGAATTCTTGTAGTGTTATATGTCACTTTGTGCCTAGAATTTTTATTCTTTATATAATCATGTGGTTGCCTTGATGATAGTTGAGTCATAATAACTGGTCTAGTTCTGAAGCATATCTGTTAAGCATCTGTACACACCATGTTTCTGGCTGTATGTTCGTTTGCATGAGTTTATTGATCTTTAGTCGCCTAACTGCATTTGTTGAGATGTTGCAATTTGGTTGGTTTGTTCGTAGTAAGGGGGATCGCTGCATTTTCATATAGATTGCATTCATGCATATTTTTTTATTTGTTTTTGAGTCTGTTACGCTTGAGGACAAGCATCGATTTAAGTTTGGGGGTGCGATAAGTGGCATTTTATACCACTTAGAACATCTTAAAATGGCTTAAATTGGTGCCTCGAAATCAAGTATTTTGTGTATTTGATGCGTTTTTCTAGTGTTTATGCATTTCAGGGTATTAGTTGCATTTCGGAGGAGTAATCATCAAGAATAAGCCTTGGCGTGTGTTCACCATTGCGAGAGGAAAGAAAGAGGCAGATTACGGCAAAGAAACGGAGCAAACTCAGGAAAAATCCAGTAGGGTCCTGAGCGCCCGCTCAGCTATGCTGAGCGGCCGCGGAGGGTCGGGAAATTAAATAATTATTTTTAGACTTCTACTTCTGTTTGGCTTCCAACTTCTATGTAATCTGAGTTTTATGGGACTATTATATAAGTAGATTTGGAGACGTTTTCATGAGGTTGGATCGTGGTATTAAGCAAGGAGCAAAGGAGATAAGGAAGAAGACCGTTTTAGCACACAGCAAAGAAGAGGAAGCATACTTTCTTGTGATTCTTATTTCGTTGTAACGTTGGATGCTAGTTTTCTTACTTTGAACTTAATTACTCTTGTAACGTACTCTGATTTAATATAATTAGTTTAGTTATTATTTTCTTGTGTTTGTTTATCATGATTTCATATGAACCCATGATGACGATAAGTGCTATTATGGGCTAATCGTGATCATGGGGTCGCAACGGATTTACTATGGAATTCTTTAGTTAATTGTTTAATACTTTAGTGTGTGATGATTGTATGATATCTAGTATTGGTTGTGCGTATTCGTCTTATGTGCGTCGCGAACATATAAGATAGGGTGTTAATCTCTTGTGAAGCGACGGTGGATCTTGAGATTTACAACTTGCCATGCTAGCATAGGTTCATGTATGATGTGCATGATTAGTGGGTAACTCTAACAGTTTTATTTGCCCTGTGTAATCAAAAGGAATAACTTTTGCTTAAATCGTTGTGTTGTCAATTTATGTAGACATATAGGAACTCAACATAATTGATGCCTATTCAACTTCTATCTTAATTGTGGATGCTTGGTAGAATGGTATGAGTACAATGAAAGTTGGCTTTTATCAGTTTCGTGTTATTCGATTAATATCATCACTGTCACATGCTAAAGGTAATAACAATAACTATTGAAGGAAGTAGTAATGAAGTTGTGATCTCATGAGTGTTTTAATATTGTTAATTGAAGTGTTATTTAAGTGATAAACTAAGTAATTAATTGTAGTTAATATTTAGTCAACAATTCTAAGTGTTAGTGTCTTAACATTGAGAAGTAATCATACGTTGGTGCGTGAGTTTAATTACACAATAATTGGTATGAGCCTCTGTGGGAACGAACTAGAAAGTATTCTATATTACTTGCGAATGCGTATACTTGCGTGAAGATTAGCGCGTGTTTTCGCCCTAATAATTGTTGAGACAGAGGGTGAGATGTCACAGAAGGAAAAAGAAAGTAAGAAAAGGAAATTTGAAGGGAATGAAGGTCAGTCACAACCAGGGAAGTTTCCAAATTTTAAGAAGGGCAAGTTTCAGCCAGGGAGAAATTTTAATTTCAAGAGACAAAATGCAGGCGACGGAAGCCAGGGCAACCGTCCAGTTAATGCGAATCAGCCGAATCAGTTGAGGTTAACTTTTCCAGTTTGTCAGGTATGTGGAAATAAACATGGAGGAGTTTGTAATAAGTTGAATGTAGTTTGTTTCAAGTGTAACCAGAAACTGCACTATTCGAGGGAGTGCCGAAATCAGCCAGCAAGAGAGCCAGCAAATAAGGATCAGCCTATCCGGAATCCAGAAGTGAAGGTTCCAGCCATTGGATTTACGTGCTTTAAATATGGGAAGCCAGGACATATAGCAAGGGATTGCAAGACACCAGCCCTAGTCAGTAATGCATTGAGGATTATGGGATCTACCCCAGCAGTGAATCAGACTCCAAGGGATAGAGTTTTTGATATGTTTGTGAAGGATGCTATCCAGGATACTGAAGTCGTGGTAGGTACGCTTAATATGAATTCTTTATGTGCCAAAGTGTTAATAGATTCGGGAGTAACTCGATCGTTTGTTTCACAAGATTTTGTTAGTAAGTTAAATTGTCCAGTTGAGTATCTAAATGAAATAATGAATGTGGAATTAGCGAATCAAGAACGTGTATCTGTTAATCAAGTTTGTGGGAATTGTGAGATTGAGATTTCTGGTAGTAAGTTTTGTGTAGATTTGATACCATTTAAGTTAGGAGAATTTGACGTTATCTTAGGAATGGATTGGTTATCTAAGCACGATGCCTAGATAGATTGTCGAAATAAGAAGGTAATGGTGAAGACGCCAGATGAAAGGAAAGTAACGTTCAAGGGCCAGAAGCAGGTAAAGAAATTCTTAACGATGATTCAAGCCAAGAAGTTACTACGGCAAAGATGCGAGCATTTCATTGCATATGTGATTGACAAAAGTCAAGAGCCAGCAAAACTTGAAGATATTCCAGTCGTCAATGAATTTCTAGACGTGTTTCCTGATGAGTTCCCAGGACTTCCTCCAGACAGAGAAATTGAATTTGCGATCGATTTAGCACCTGGAACAGAACCAGTATCCAAGGCCCCGTACAGAATGGCGCCCGTTGAGATGAAAGAACTAGCAAAGCAATTGCAAGAGTTGTTAGAGAAAGGAGTAATCAGACCCAGTGTATCCCCGTGGGATGCACTGGTACTATTTGTCAAAAAGAAGGATGGAAGCATGAGACTGTGCATCGACTACAGGGAGCTCAACAAGCTTACAATCAAGACCAAGTATCCGTTACCCAGAATTGATGATTTGTTTGACCAACTAAAAGGAGCCAAGTACTTCTCCAAGATTGATTTAAGATCGGGATATCATCAACTAAAGATCAAGCCAGAAGATATACCAAAGACAGCTTTCAGAACAAGGTATGGACATTATGAATTTTTAGTGATGTCTTTTGGATTGACCAATGCCCCGGCAGCGTTTATGGACCTGATGAACAGAATTTTCAAGGAATACTTAGACAAGTTCGTTATTGTATTTATAGATGACATTTTGATTTATTCAAAGATGGAAGAGGATCATGCAGCACATTTGAGAACAGCTTTGGAGATTTTAAGGAAAAAGAAGTTATATGCTAAATTCTCGAAGTGTGAGTTTTGGCTACAGGAAGTTCAGTTCTTAGGACACATAGTCAGTAATGAAGGGATCAAAGTGGACCCAGCAAAGATTGAGGCAATTACAAATTGGGAAAGACCGAGAACACCCACCGAGGTAAGAAGTTTCTTGGGAATAGCGGGATATTATCGTCGATTCGTTCAAAATTTCTCAAGGATTGCAACACCATTGACAAAGCTTACATGGAAGTTTGAAAAGTTTATATGGAACGATAAATGCGAAGAAAGTTTTCAGGAATTGAAGCAAAGATTAATCACGACACCTGTTTTGTCACTTCCAAACGATCAAGGGAATTTCGTAATTTATAGCGATGCTTCTCATAAAGGACTAGGATGTGTTCTGATGCAGCACGATAAGGTGATTGCGTATGCGTCAAGGCAATTGAAACCACACGAACAAAAATATCCTACTCATGATTTGGAGCTAGCAGCCATAGTTTTCGCTTTGAAGATTTGGAGACATTATCTATATGGAGAAAAGTACGAGATTTACACGGAGCACAAAAGCTTGAAGTATATATTCACACAGAAGGAGCTTAATATGAGGCAAAGGAGATGGTTAGAATTAATCAAGGATTACGACTATGATTAATTATCATCCCGGTAAAGCGAACGTTGTAGCAAACGCGTTGAGTCGGAAGGAAAAGTTAAATGTGTTATCAGTTACCGAAGAAATATATAGGGAATTCCAGAAATTGGAATTGGAAATTAGAGTTTGTAAGTCTGATGAAGCAAAAGTGTATAGTACGACTTTCCAGCCAGAGTTGTTAGAAAAGATAAAGAAATGTCAAGAAGAAGTAATGGATCAGGACATAAATTCTTTTGGTAGGTGAATAATTGTGCACGCAAAAGGACGATCAAGGTATTCTTAGGTTTTCTTCTAGAATTTGGATTTCACTAGTGACGGAGCTGAAGAATGAAATTTTACAGGAAGCTCATAATTCAAGGTATTCAATCCATCCAGGGAGTACCAAAATGTACAGAGATTTAAAGGAAAATTATTGGGGGCTAGATATGAAGAGGGAAATTGTGGAATGGGTTGGAAGATGTTATACATGTCAGAGAGTTAAAGCAGAGCATCGAAGACCAAGTGGATTGCTACAGCCATTGGAGATTCCAGAGTGGAAGTGGGAACATATTGCCATGGATTTCATAGTTGGATTACCAAGGACAAGGGCTAATCATGATGCCATTTGGGTTATAGTGGATAGAATTACCAAGTTAGCTCATTTTCTGCCTATAAATGAAAGATTTTTACTCGACAAGTTAGTCCATATGTACCTGAAGGAAATTGTAGTTTGTTATGGAGTTCCTGTGTCTATTGTATCTGATCGAGATCCAAGATTTAATTCAAGATATTGGAAAAGTTTTCAAGAATGTTTGGGAATGAGACTGAATATGAGTATGGCTTACCACCCACAGACGGACGACCAGAGTGAAAGAACGATCCAGACAATTGAAGATATGTTACGTGTTTGTGCTATTGATTTTAAAGGGAGTTGGGACGAGCATTTACCTTTGGTAGAATTTGCTTACAATAACAGTTATCACGCCAGTATTGGGATGCCACCCTATGAAGCCCTTTAAGGACGCAAATGCAGATCTCCAGTGTATTGGGACGAAGTAGGAGAACGCAAAATACTTGGACCTGAATTAGTACAGCGGACAAAGGAAGTTGTTGAAGTTATCCAGAAGAGGTTGATAGCAGCACAAGACCGTCAAAGGAAATATGCAGATCAATCAAGGAAAGACATGGAATTCGAAGAAGGAAGCTTAGTATTACTGAAAGTATCACCGTGAAAGGGATTTACGAGATTTGGAAAGAAAGGAAAGTTGAGGCCAAGATATGTCGGACCTTTTGAGATTCTAAAGCGCGTTGGCAAAGTAGCTTACGAATTGGCGTTACCTCCGCACATGGAGCACATTCACAATGTTTTTCACGTATTGATGCTTAAGAAGTATAATCCAGACTCCAGGCATGTAATAGAATATGAGCCAATAGAGCTTCAGGCAGACTTGTCATATGTAGAAAGTCCGATAGAAATTCTAGAGAAAAGAGAGAAAGTATTGACAAATAAAGTGGTAAAGTTAGTAAGAGTATTATGGAGAAACCCAAAGGTTGAAGAGTCAACCTGGGAGTTAGAAAGTGATATGAAAGAAAAGTACCCTCATTTATTTTCTTAGGAGAATCTGAGGACAAAATCCTTTTAAGGGGGGAAGGATGTAATATTCGGGATATATCGTGTAATTATTTTTGCTAATAGACAATTATTATATGTGTTCAGTATCTATTCTATGAATTATTTGTTAAGTGTTAAATGTGTTTGGATGTTTAAAAATAATATTAAATGAGTATTTTAATTTTTATATGTCCAAAATAAAATATAGATAATTGTTATATCTTCCTAATTATTTTTATATTGATTTATGATTTTATAGGAAATATATGGGTTTTATAAAATCTTTTTCCGAGTATTTAAAAACTATTTTATACAATCGGGAACCAACCGACGTCATCCGGTTTTACGTTTTTATAACCCGAAACTCTTCCGAAAACTCCTTCCTAACCTAATTGCGATATTCCGAGCATTTTCCATATTTTGACTTTTTCGATCCGGCGTACGGTTTGTCCTGCGCGGGTCCCGGCGCAACATTTTCGATACGTTATTTGTTTCGGTAAATCAATAAAACTCGTATTTTCAATAAACGGGATCTTTTTATTAAACTAACATAATTATCACCTCGTAAAATGTGTAACCAGGCGCTGAGACCAAGACCGCAGTAAAATTGTACTGATTTAGATAATTATCCCGAAAACCGGTACCGTTTGGGTCAGTTTTTTTAAATAAACGTACCATTTTATATCCGGAATGATCCAACGGGATACTAATTTTCCGTAAATATAAATAGCCTTTACCGTATTTTATTCCGTATCAAAAATCATTTGCAGTCAGTAATTATATAATTTTCCAGAGAAAATACTTATATTCATATAATCTTCTGAAAACCAAACCACAAATTGAAGGTGTTAGTGATGTCCGATTGGAACGCTCAAGTAACCAAAACAGAGGTTTTGAGGTGTTCTTTCAGTTTCTTCAAGTTTCAGAACTACAGAAATCAAGGTTTATTTTCTATATTTTTATTTGTTTTTGAATTATTTTAATTAAAAATATGAATTTTTGTTCGAATGATTGTTTGGATGATTTGATGATTACATGTTGTAGAGCTTGTTTTCCTGATGATTTTCATATGTCATATGACCGATTTGGAGTTCAATAACATGTTCAAAATTGAGTTTAATCTTCGAATTTTGAAATTAGGGTTTATAACCCGTATGAATGTTTTTAATTGAAATTTGGGGCTTTTTGATTTAGGGGTTATTAGTTGTTGTGTTATAGTGGGTTGTGTTCCTTATGAAATTTGCAATCGATTAGTATATAGCTCATTAACAGAGGATGTCTGAATCGAAGGGAGTTGTATTTTGAAGTTTTTGTCGGTTCACCGGAAACCGGTGATGTTCTTGGCCATTTTCCGGCCAGGACGGGGATTATTGATGTGATTTGATTGCATGGTTTTGTTCCTGGTTATCTGTAGATTATATCTGGAGCAGATGGTGGGGTGAGGATGTCGAAATCGTGTTCTCCGGCAACCCCTGTATTTTCTTCACTTTTAATTTAAACGTCTCAAATATCTTTTGCAGTCTAGTCCCTGTACTTTTGTAGGTGATGAAGTTTAGTCCCCCAGGTTTCCAGAATTTGCAAAAATAGGATTCCTGTTTTAAAATTATTCTAAAATCATATTTTCTATTTATTTTAATTATAAAAATTCGTTTTTAATTTCTAAAAATTCCAAAAATCATTATATTAATTCCAAAAATTATTTTTAATTCAAAAATAAATCGGAATTAATTATTTAATTAATTTCAGTTAATATTTAATTGATTAATTGGTCAATTAATTCGAAAATTAATTGATTAATTGATTTAATTAATTATTAATTGATTTTAATTAATTACTTAATTAGATTTAATCATTTAAAAATGATTTAAAAATTTCAAAAAATAGTTTTGAGTTTTAAAATATTATTTTAAATTGTTTTCAAGGCTCGATAATTATTATAAAATTGTTTTGAAGCCAAATTTGGCCAGCAGAACCCTGTTTATTACTCCTAAATTGATTCAACGACCCGTTTTAATTCTGAAAAATGTTTTAAAAATCATTTTAAATACCCGAAAGCCTGTTTATGACCCGAGACTCCATTATAAATGATATATTATTGATTGTCTAACGTGTTATGTGTTATATGTGACTTGTTGGTTGACTTTCAGTATATATATTCGATGTTTACTTGTTTATAGTATAACTTTCAATCCGTTAATCGGATTTAGGTGAAACGAAGGGTAGATAGAAGTATATGTCGAATAGAATCGTATGAATTGAATATTGATAGATGCTTATAATATGTGAGCAGAAGAGGCAAGGCGTAGGAAAGGGAAACAGATAGTCGAGGAGTAGACGGTTGTGATTGAAAGTTAGAGAAGTATAGCTAGCTAATACCAGGCAAGTGTTCTGAACTTTCTCGAGATATATTATAGTGGATTGATAGTCCTGTTTTATATTGCAAGTGCTTTGAAGCACTGAACCCAAAACCCTGATTCCAGTTATTGATCTTGAGCCGTAAACCTTATTCTTTCTAAACCATTGATTGTTGTACACCCAAATACGAACCACAGATATACGATACTACTCCACAAATACATACAAACTAAATACCAAACACTGAACCGAATTACTTATATACTCAAACTATTGTACCTTATGATTTGAAAGACCAATTCCTGGTAACCCTGAAACATTGATTCCTTTGTTATCTAATTCTTTCATTACCTAACATCCAAGCTTTGAAAATGCCATATTGATCCTTATGCAGATTGAAACCATTTCATTATTGAACATCCAATGTTGTTAATGATTATGTTTATTGCTTATTACTGTTTATTCTGTTATTATGTTAGAATTGGATTATTTTTATAAAATTGTGGACCAGATTCGTGGTCAGACCATATAATGATTCTGTTTATTGCTTATTACTGTTTATTATCTTTATTATTGTTATAAGCAGGTTATAAATAACGTGTATGTGTGGACCCCAAAATTCTGACCCGGTTTTGGAGGGCGCCACAAAGTAGAATCCATCCAAGTTAGTAAGCAATTACCAGAGAGATAGATAAAGCTATATCTGTAAAGAATTTCTCTGTTCTTGTGAGTTCAACTTGTAAGCAGTTGTGTGCAAAGACATTGCATCACAGAGTTCTCATATTAATATATATCTCCACCAGAAAGTTTTTAAATACTTATATTTGATTACTTTGTGTTTGATTTCTTCAATACTTTCATTCCGCACTTTAGCTAAATCAAACAATGTTATATATTCATAGTAGAACTGTTCTTAAAATTTAAAAAGTAGCCAGAATTACATTGAACTCCCCTTCTGTAATTCTTTGTTAGATTGTTTGGGAATAAAAATTGGTATCAGAGTAAGCTCTTAAAGTACACAGAGTTTAAAGATCAAAACAACTAACATGATGAACATAAAAGATATTGGAGTGAAGATTCCATTTATGTACAAAGACAACTATTACCACTAGAAGGTGAAAATGCACCTGCATCTTCTTTCTCAAGATGAAGGATATGTGGACTGCATTGAGAAAGGTCCCCATGTCCCTATGAGAGCTGCTACAAGAAATGAGCCATCCATCCAGAAGCCTAAAGTAGAATGGTCTAATCTAGATATTGAAAAAGTCCACAAGGATAAGAAGGTCATGAATATTCTGTTTAATGATGTTGATGATGACATGTTTGACAACATCATAAACTGCAAAACTGCTAAGGATATCTGGGATACAATTCAAGTTATATGTGTTGGAACTGAGCAGGTAAGGGAAAATAAAATGCAACTCTTGATTAAGCAATATGAGTATTTTTATAGTGAAGAAAGTGAGTCATTCACTGACATATTTAGTAGATTTCAAAAATTACTAAATGCTCTAAACTTGCATGGAAGAGTCTATCAGACAAAAGAATCAAACCTCAAATTCCTTAGATCTCTGCCAAAGGAATGGAAGCCTATGACAGTCTCATTAAGAAATTCTCAAGATTATAAGGAATTTACCTTGGACAGACAGTATGGGATTCTAAAGACCTATGAGCTAGAAATAGAGCAAGATGAGAAGATATAGAAAGGAAGAAAGAAAGGAGGGTCCATTGTATTGGTTGATGAGCAAGATAAAGAGAAAGAGATAAAGGTTGGAGCTATGGAATCTGCACCAAACCCTAGAGTTTGTGAAGGAAAGGAAAAAGGGCTAGTAGATGAACATGAAGACCATCTTAGTCAATATGATATAGATGAAATAGATGAACATCTAGCTTTTCTATCCAGAAGGTTTTCCAAGCTCAAATTCAAGAAGAATTTTGAAGCAACCAAGCCAAACAGAAACATGGTTGACAAGTCAAAATTCAAATATTTCAGGTGTGGTTTGAGTGGTCATTTTACAAGTGAATGCAGAAAGCCTGATTTTGACAGAAAGAAGTTTGAGCCCGTGGATTACAAAAAGAAGTATTTTAATTTGCTTAAATAAAAGGAAAGGGCCTTTCTAACTCAAGAAAATAACTGGGCTGCTGATGGATTGGATGAAGATGAGGATACAAGCTATGTTAATTTAGCCCTAATGGCCGAATCAGATGAAGCATAAGTTAGTTCTTCAAGTAATCAGGTAATCACCACTAATCTAGCACATTTATCTAAAGATGAGTGTAATGATGCTATAAATGACATGTCTACTGAATTATATCATCTGCGTGTTACACTCAAATCTCTCACTAAAGAAAACTGTGACGATTGAGGAATTTTGCGTCGTAATTAAGTAAATAAAGAGTGTGTTATGTGATGTGATTATAATTATGTGATTAAGTGATGATTATTTGTCTTATCTGTATACTAGAGTTTAGGAGCATGGATAAAAACATTCCAATTTAAAGAGTCAGCTTAAAAGATAAGTTGTGGTGTCCGGCCGTCAGGTAGAACGGAACCCGTCCTAATATGGAGTTAAAGAATATAAAATATGAATTATGTAATTGAATGAATGAATGAGTAAATAAAGTATTTCGTCCTAAGTGATGTGTTGATTGGTAAAGATATTGAGAAGCGTAATCAAAACGCTGAGCGTCGGGCCGTCAGGCTGAACGTGACCCGGTACCCGTAAAAGAGGATAAAGAATAAAGAAGGATGAATTTTATGATCAGACCTGAGTTGTTATGTGACTGTATATGTGTGATTGCTTGACTGTATGCATGACTGTGTGTTCTATGTCAATTTTGTGAATTTTAAAGGAATTATGTGATTTAAGTAAAGGTTTAATTAACCTTCGTGCATTTTTATAAAATCATTCGAGTAAGATAAAAACATGGGATTTGTTCTGTTATCTTCGTAAAGGTCCTAGATACTTTTTAAAAATGATGAGTGAATTTAATTATTGATCTTTGCATTTTTAAATTGATTTTATGAGAAAAATGTATTTATTAAAGCAAGTTTGCGAAATTCATATAAAATCAACCGTTCGCTCAAAAATTCATTATGAGTAATGGATAAAAAGCTAATTTCGGGACCTACGTGTTAAAATTGTCATTTTCAATAATTCTCGACTTTCCGAGAGAGATATATTTTACATTTGAATTTTGTTGCATTTGAGTAAAAAGAAAAGGAATGAGTGAGTTAAAAGAGAGTTAGTGAATTACCAGATTGCCCTTGTTTTTAAGTGGTATATATAACCCACTTTCTTTTCTTTTCTTTCTTTTGTGCACTCACTTTCTCTTCTCTCTTTTCTCTCTTTCTCTCCCGAACTCTCTCTCACTCTCTCTCTCGGCAACTCTCTCTCTTTGATTTCTCTCGGTATATTGCCTCTCCCTCTCTAATTCCTTGAAACACTCCATGAATCTTCATCCTTATTCCATACAAGAGCTTTAATTCGTGTGCATGTGTGTGATTAAGCTTGCATGTCGATGTGTGTGTGTTATGTGTGCTCGGTGTGTGTGTTCACCCGAGAACCATATGGTCCTTCTTGTTGTTGATTGATGTCATCTTGTTAAGCTTGATTATTTGCAAACCAATGATAGAAAATATGTGCATGTTAGTTTATCTTGTGTAATTGACAAAATTGGGGGCTTCGTGGTTGGACACCCTCGAATGAGGGCACCACCGAGATGCCACCGCCACCGGTGATGAACTCCGGTGAACCGGTGGTGAGCTATGATGTTAAAAAACTGAGCTCTAGAACCTTAAAATCAAGTATTTGTGTTTGCATGTGGTGTTTTGATTAAAAGGCCGAATCGCCCTTACTATTTTAAGGAAATCAATTTGATTGTATTGAAATGCATGAGTTATTGATTTGATGTTGAAATATAGGTTGATTTGTGATTTAAAGATTAAGGATATCAAGTTGCATGTTTTGTTTTTTTTGAAATACCCGAATGGTGTTAATCTTTAAAAGTTGTGGGTTTGAGTTAACTTGTTTAAAATGATGATGGATTGTTATTAGATTAAAAAGGAATGAAATTGTTGTTGTATGCTAAGTTTAGGTTCGAATTTTGTGTTAATAAGAAAGGAAATTGATTTTTGTGAGATAATCTTGGTAAACACTATGTTTTTATGGCCTAAAAGTGATTGCATGCTAGTTTTAAAGAGGATCAAGATGTGCATGTCATTGATTTGTCTTTGAGGTGCAAATTTGAGTTTTGCCGACTGGGAATTGAGTTAAAAGGAACTAATTTGATGAATAAATGGATGCATGTTGTGATTTAGGATTGTGTTAAGAAACTTAGTTGGCTTGCTTGATGAAAATGAAGTGTTTGATATAATGATAAGTTGAAATTGAATTGCATGCAAGCATGTATGTATAATTTGGTTCGAATTTTTATGATTAAAGGAAAGGAGGATGATTCTTTAATAAGTTTTGAATGAGTTGTGTGCGTATGTGAATTAAAGTGATATAGAAAGAGGTGTATAAAGATACAATGGGTTATCTGTCGGTTCCCAGCCGGAATCGATATTGTTTATTTAATAGTATTTTGGGTTTGTAAGTTATATTTTATGATTGGTAGTTGTAATCTTGTCTCATACTTTATCCTCCTGATCCTGTTAGTAGTAAATCGGGGTTTATGCATATTTAATTATTAGATTAGAGGTCTGTGAGTGCTCATTTCCTAACCCCGAGATTGAGGGCGTCACAAGTTGGTATCAGAGCTACAGGATCTAGTCCCTGAGATAAATTAGGTTTTAAAAAAAAGGGGTATTTTGGGAATATATCTATATCGCGAGAGAGTTCGACTCATATAGAGTTGAGTTAGACTATTAGGTATAGTCTAAGGAAAGTGTTGATTGGTAAAGCGGAAACTAGAGTTAGGGTGTGAGTTAGCTGGAAGCTTTATTTAACCCTAATATTGTTTCTTGGTTGCTGTTTTGTGTTTTCTCTCAGGATCCTAGTAGTGGTAGTGACTCAGACTCAGAGATTAGTTTGACTGGTACACCTGTGGACCCTATTCCACCCTCTCCAGAGGAGCCTGTGTATATTAGTTCAGACCCAGAGGAGGACCCTTCTGAGAGTAGTGAGATCCCCATGCAGATTTCACCCTTGAGGCCTGATTCAGAGACCCCTGCCCCTGAGCCAGAGTCGGAGATGCCTAAGACTGTTCCTGTCAGTGTCGGTGGCAAGTTAGCCCAGGATCGAGATTTTGTGTACTCTCGCATTCCTGAGTTGGGAGCTTTGGTAGATAGGTTGATTCGGGATTCTAGGCAGAGGACTTCAGTGGTGATGGAGGAGTGGAGAGCTAGGATTCAGTTGGTGGAGCAGGTTGCCAGGAGGAGATTGGATGAGGGACCATCCACTAGTGATGCTGATGCTGAGGCCTGGAGGCTGCATAAGATCATTCGCTGGATGTTGGTTGTGTTGAGAGAGATTCTAGATGATTAGACGGGACTGTTGGTTGAGCCCGTATATTGTTGTTTTCAGCGCCGGTAGGCTTTGGGATACTTGGTCAGATGCCGGGATCCCTTTTTCATTTATCTTATTGTATTTCAGACCAGTGTAGTAGTAGTAGTAGTAGTTGGAAGTTAGGGGTAGATAGGGGGATGTTTTCCAGTTTTTCCTCTGTTTAACCCTGCTATTTATTGTACCTTGTTTCAGAACCTTAATATCCAAAATATTCTCTATGTAACCTTTGTTTAAATAATTCCATTGTGCACCTTGATTATCTTATAAACTGTTCTCAATGCCCTGTTTTAATACAACCATGTTTTCGTATAACCATGTTTAAAGATCATAAAACCCTATTTCGTGCCATGATAAAACAACACTGATATGAGAATTATGTAGTAATAGGATTGCATGTGCAAATTGGGTAAAACTTAAAACCCACAAAAGAGATTTCATAGAAACTGTTGTTAAATATATATATGCCATGCTATCGTATTGCTAAATAATTGCTCAATCAGGTTTGTAAGAAATGGCCAACTCACCAGATCACCAAGAAGAAGAAATTCCCACCCAAGACCCAGAACACACCATGATGAGCAGACTTGCTCAGCTTTTGCAACAACATGTGGCCCCAAAAGTTGGAAATTTCAAGCACTTTCAATCCGTTCATCCCCCAGATTTCTTAGGTTTGCCAGACCTAATTAAAGCGCAGTCGTGGTTGAGAGAGATGGAAAAAGCTTTTGAATTAGCCGAAGTTAAGGATGATAAGAAAGCTCAGTACGCGAATTATTATCTGAAAGATGAAGCAAGTTTCCGGTGGGAGTCTCCTAAGGCGTTGTTGGAAGGCAAAAACTTATCTTGGGAGAAGTTCACTGAGATGTTTCTGGAAAAGTATTTGCCAAGTTACATGCAATATCAGTTGGAGATGAAATTTCTGGATCTTAGACAGGAGGAAATGTCGGTAGCAAAATATGAGGTGAAGTTTTCGGAATTGGCAAGGTTCGTACCTGAGTACGTGAATACTAAAGTGAAGAAGGCTAAGAGGTTCCAGCAGGGACTCAAGTCGTGGATTAGGAGTCAGATAGCAATGTTGGAGATTAAGAATTATGCTGCCTTGGTTCAGAAAGTAATGATAGTGGAAGGTGAGCGGGAAGCTGCTCGAAGAGAAAATGAAGGAAGAAAGAGGAAGTTTGAAAGCTCTGAGCAAGAGCAAGGAAGCTCAAAGTTCAGAGGGAAGTTTGGGAAGAATGGTGGAGGTCAGAACCAAAAGTTCCAGAAGTTTAGACCCAAGAATGGAGCTCAAAAGAACCGTCTCCAGAAAGCTGGACAACCAGGAAAGGATAGCAGACCCCAGATGCAAGAATGCAGGAATTGTGGAAAGAGACACCCGGGGAGGTGTAATAAGCTGGACATAACATGTTTTAAGTGCAACCAGAAGGGGAACTATTCTTCAGAATGTTCAAATAGAGTAAGGAAACTTGATTTAGCTTGTTTCAAGTGTGGCAAAGTGGGCCATATGGCCAGAAATTGCAAGGAGCCTGTGCAGAAGGCTAATGTTCTCAGAATTGTTGGACCGCCGTCTCTCCCTGCACCATCAGCTCAACCCAGAGTTAGAACCTTTAACATGACAATGAAAGATGCGGTGCAGGAGGTGGACGTGGTAGCAGGTATGCTTGTTATAAACTCAGTAAAAGTAAAAGTTTTGATGGATTCTAGAGCAACTAGATCTTTTATCTCTGAAAGTATTCTTGATAAGTTAAATTGTGTTACGTACCCTCTAGAGCCTAATTTGATTATAGAGGTAGCAAATCAATAGAAAGTTATTGTTAATAAGATTTGTCCCGATTGTGATGTGTCTATAGAAGGTCGGCACTTTTCTGCTGACTTAATTCCTTTTAAGTTAGGAGAATTTGAGGTTATACTAGGAATGGATTGGTTGTCAAACCATGAGGCGCAAATAGAATGTAAAAGTAAGAAAGTGAAGTTAAGAACCAAGGATGGTGAGGAAGTGATATTTAAAGGAAAGAGGCAAGAGAAGAAATTTCTAACGACTATTGAGGCAAGAAGATTAATACGTCAAGGATGCGAAGTTTATTTGGCTCATGTCGTGGACGTGGAGAAAGAATCTGTAAAGATCGATGATATTCCGGTAGTAAGAGATTTTCCGGATGTGTTTCCTGATGAATTGCCTGGACTACCTCCAGATAGAGAGATCGAGTTTACGATTGACTTGGCTCCTGGTACGGAACCAGTGTCGAAAGCTCCCTATCGCATGATGCCGGTCGAAATGAAGGAATTGGCAGCTCAGTTGCAAGAGTTGTTGGAAAAAGGAGTAATCCGACCGAGTGTATCCTTGTGGGGCGCACCGGTGTTGTTTGTAAAGAAGAAGGATGGAAGTATGCGATTGTGCATCGATTACCGTGAGCTGAATAAGTTGA
The DNA here is from genome assembly GCF_009905375.1 of Apium graveolens. Taxonomy (NCBI): domain Eukaryota; kingdom Viridiplantae; phylum Streptophyta; class Magnoliopsida; order Apiales; family Apiaceae; genus Apium; species Apium graveolens. The sequence continues at coordinate 177,884,135 of NC_133655.1, forward strand.
CAATCAAGAATAAGTATCCTCTACCGCGAATCGATGACTTGTTTGACCAATTGAAAGGAGCTTTGTGTTTCTCAAAGATTGATTTAAGATCTGGGTATCATCAGTTAAAGATTAAAGCGGAAGATATACCCAAGACAGCGTTTCGAACGAGATACGGACATTATGAGTTTTTGGTAATGGCGTTTGGCTTAACGAATGCGCCAGCTGCATTTATGGATCTTATGAACAGAGTGTTGAAGCAGTATTTGGATAAGTTTGTTATTGTGTTTATCGACGATATACTGATTTACTCCAAGACGGAAGAAGATCATAAGAAGCATTTGAGAGTTTCCTTGGAAATTCTGCGAAAAGAGAAGTTGTACGCGAAGTTTTCAAAGTATGAATTTTGGCTAAAGGAAGTGCAATTTCTTGGTCATGTAGTTAATAAAGAAGGAATTAAAGTGGACCCAGCCAAGATAGAAACTGTAATGAATTGGGAAAGACCCAAGACTCCGATAGAAGTTAGAAGTTTTCTGGGATTAGCCGGATACTATAGAAGATTTGTGCAAGATTTCTCAAAGATTGCTGTTCCATTGACAAAGTTGATGAAGAAGAACAAGAGGTTTGTTTAGACAGAAAAGTGCGAGGAAAGTTTTCAGGAGTTAAAGAAGAGATTGGTAACCGCCCCAGTGTTGGTATTACCAGATGATAAAGGGGAATTTGTGATATTCAGTGATGCTTCATATAAAGGACTTGGATGCGTGTTAATGTAACACGGGAAAGTAATAGCATATGCGGTAAGGCAACTTAAGCCGCACGAGCAGAAGTATCCAATGCACGATTTGGAATTGGCAGCAATTGTGTTTGCCCTTAAGATTTGGAGGCATTATTTGTACGGGGAAAAATGCGAGATTTATACGGACCATAAGAGCTTAAAGTATATCTTTACTCAGAAATAATTGAATATGCGACAAAGACGGTGGTTGGAATTGATCAAAGATTATGATTGTGCGATAAACTATCATCCTGGAAAGGCCAATGTGGTAGCTGATGCCTTAAGTTGAAAGGAAAGATGGAATATGTTAACGTCATCGGAAGAATTAATCAAGGACTTTGACAAGATGGAAATAGAGGTGCAGACTCCAGAATATGGAGGTGAAGCTATTTATGCAATGCTGTTTCAACCTGAAATTTTGGAAAAGATTCGATGCTGTCAAGAGCAAATGATGAGTCGCAAAAAGGATAAGTTGACGGGAGAAGAAATTAAAGCTCAAAAGGATGGAAAAGGGATATACCGTGTTAACTCACGTATTTGGATACCTAATGTCGTAGAACTAAAGCACGAGATTTTGCAAGAAGCGCATAACTCGAGATTTTCAATTCACCCTGGAAGCACGAAGATGTACCAGGATTTAAAAGGAAATTATTGGTGGCCAAACATGATAAAGGAAATTGCAGAATGGATAAGTAAATGTTACATGTGCCAAAGAGTTAAAGCGGAACATCAAAGGCCAAGTGGATTGCTTCAGCCACTGGACATACCTGAATGGAAATGGGAACATATCGCGATGGATTTCGTGGTAGGATTACCTAAAACCAAGTCAAATCACGATGCGATTTGGGTGGTAATCGATCGGTTGACAAAGTCAGCACATTTCTTGCCGATAAACGAAAGGTTTTCATTAGAGAAGTTGGTCAAATTGTATCTGGATGAGATCGTGATATGTCATGGAGTTCCTATATCTATCGTGTCTGATAGAGATCCAAGGTTTAATTCGAGATTTGGTGACAATTCCATGATCATTTGGGAACGAAATTGCAAATGAGTACGGCATATCATCCGCAGACAGACGGACAAAGTGAAAGGACAATCCAGATGATTGAAGACATGTTGCGAACCTGTGCAATAGATTTCAAAGGAAATTGGGACGATCATTTGCCCTTAATTGAGTTTTCCTACAACAATAGTTATCACGCGAGTATTGGCATGCCGCCTTATGAAGCGTTGTACGGAAGAAAGTGTAGATCCCCTACTTATTGGGACGAAGTTGGTGAGCGCGAGTTAATTGGCCCAGAGCTAGTTCAGCAAATGAAGGAAAAGGTTGAAATGATACGAAAGAGATTAATTGCAGCTCAAGACCGACAGGCAAAGTACGCGAATCAAGAACGAAAAGATGTGCAATTTGAAACTGGAGACAAAGTCTTGTTGAAGATATCTCCTTGGAAAGGCTTAACTCAATTTGGAAAAAAAGGAAACCTGAGTCCAAGGTACATTGGACCATTTGAAGTATTGCGACAAGTCGGGAAAGTGGCATATGAATTGGCGCTGCCACCGCAAATGCAACATCTGCATAATGTGTTTCATGTATCTCTTCTGAAGAAATATAATGCTGAGGCGAGCCATGTTATCAAGTTGGAACCAGTGGAAATCCAACCAGATTTGTCCTATGTGGAACAACCAGTGCGAATTTTGGATCGAAAAGAAAGGACGCTTAGAAATAAAGTTGTACCTCTAGTCAGAGTGTTGTGGAGAAATCCACTAGTCGAGGAATCGACTTTGGAATTAGAAAGTGAAATGAAAGAAAAGTATCCCCATCTGTTTGCTTAGATTAGATTCTGGGGACATAATCCTTTTAAGGAGGGTAGATTGTGACGACTGAGGAATTTTGCATCGTAATTAAGTAAATAAAGAGTGTGTTATGTGATGTGATTATAATTATATGATTAAGTGATAATTATTTGTCTTATCTGTATACTAGAGTTTAGGAGCGTGGATAAAAACGTTTCAATTTAAAGAGTCAGCTTAAAAGATAAGCTGTGGTGTCGGGCCGTCAGGTAGAATGGAACCCGTCCTAATATGGAGTTAAAGAATATAAAATATGAATGATGTGATTGAATGAATGAATGAGTAAATAAAGTATTTCGTCCTAAGTGACGTGTTGATTGGTAAAGATATTGAGAAGCGTAATCAAAACGCTGAGCGTCGGGCCGTCAGGCTGAACGTGACCCGGTACGCGTAAAAGAGGATAAAGAATAAAGAAGGATGAATTTTATGATCAGACCTGAGTCGTTATGTGACTGTATATGTGTGATTGCTTGACTGTATGCATGACTGCGTGTTCTGTGTCAATTTTGTGAATTTTAAAGGAATTACGTGATTTAAGTAAAGGTTTAATTAACCTTCGTGCATTTTTATAAAATCATTCGAGTAAGATTAAAACATGGGATTTGTTCTGTTATCTTCGTAAAGGTCCTAGAGACTTTTTAAAAATGATGAGTGAATTTAATTGTTGATCTTTGCATTTTTAAATTGATTTTATGAGAAAAATGTATTTATTAAAGCAAGTTTGCGAAATTCATATAAAATCAACCGTTCGCTCAAAAATTCATTATGAGTAATGGATAAAAAGCTAATTTCGAGACCTACGTGTTAAAATTGTCATTTTCAATAATTCTCGACTTTCTGAGAGAGATATATTTTATATTTGAATTTTGTTGCATTTGAGTAAAAAGAAAAGGAATGAGTGAGTTAAAAGAGAGTTAGTAAATTACCAGATTGCCCTTGTTTCTAATTGGTATATATAACCCACTTTCTTTTCTTTTCTTTCTTTTGTGCACTCACTTTCTCTTCTCTCTTTTCTCTCTTTCTCTCCCGAACTCTCTCTCACTCTCTCTCTCTCTCTCGGCAACTCTCTCTCTTTGATTTCTCTCGGTATATTGCCTCTCCCTCTCTAATTCCTTGAAACACTCCATGAATCTTCATCCTTATTCCATACAAGAGCTTTAATTCGTGTGCATGTGTGTGATTAAGCTTGCATGTCGATGTGTGTGTGTTGTGTGTGCTCGGTGTGTGTGTTCACCCGAGAACCACATGGTCCTTCTTGTTGTTGATTGATGTCATCTTGTTAAGCTTGATTCTTTGCAAACCAATAATAGAAAAGATGTGCATGTTAGTTTATCTTGTGTAATTGACGAAATCGGGGGCTTCGTGGTTGGACACCCTCGAATGAGGGCACCACCGAGATGCCACTGCCACCGGTGATGAACTCCGGTGAACCGGTGGTGAGCTATGATGTTAAAAAACTGAGCTCTAGAACCTTAAAATCAAGTATTTATGTTTGCATGTGGTGTTTTGATTAAAAGGTCGAATGGCCCTTACTATTTTAAGGAAATCAAGTTGATTGTATTGAAATGCATGAGTTATTGATTTGATGTTAAAATATAGGTTGATTTGTGATTTAAAGATTAAGGATATCAAGTTGCATGTTTTGTTTTTTTTGAAAAACCCGAATGGTGTTAATCTTTAAAAGTTGTGGGTTTGAGTTAACTTGTTTAAAATGATGATGGATTGTTATTAGATTAAAAAGGAATGAAATTGTTGTTGCATGCTAAGTTTAGGTTCGAATTTTGTGTTAATAAGAAAGGAAATTGATTTTTGTGAGATAATCTTGGTAAACACTAAGTTTGTATGGCCTAAAAGTGATTGCATGCTAGTTTTAAAGAGGATCAAGATGTGCATGTCATTGATTTGTCTTTGAGGTGCAAATTTGAGTTTTGCCGAATGGGAATTGAGTTAAAAGGAACTAATTTGATGAATAAATGGATGCATGTTATGATTTAGGATTGTGTTAAGAAACTTAGTTGGCTTGCTTGATGAAAATGAAGTGTTTGATATAATGATAAGTTGAAATTGAATTGCATGCAAGCATGTATGTATAATTTGGTTCGAATTTTTATGATTAAAGGAAAGGAGGATGATTCTTTAATAAGTTTTGAATGAGTTGTGTGCGTATGTGAATTAAAGTGAGTATTTGGTTGATTTTGTGTGTTAAGGCCGAATAGGCCATAGGGATTAAAAGTTGAAAACTTGGTTTTTATGATCGAAAGGATGATTAAAGATGTATAAGTGAATATCTATGAATTTGTTTGCTTGATTATAATATGTGGTTCGAATTAAGGAACAAAAGAAAAGGGAACTAAGTTGATTGATTTTAAAGAATATAAGTGAAAGTTGTGAACGTAATTGTTTGGTTGTGAATAGGTCTTGTACTCGTAATAGAGTCCTGTTAGCGTGATTTGAGAAATAGCTAAGGTTAAGCGAGTGTGCTTTGATGGTTAAGTATATAAGGATATAAAAACTACGAGAAAGGGATATGCTATGCTTTGTGCTATGTGCTTATATGTATAAGCTATATTCATATGCTCGAGTCAAAGATATAATCGAGTTATCGTATAGAGTGATCATTCCGGGAATGAGAGTTGGGAATCTAATTAAGATTTTTGGTTTTATTGTAGATTCGGAGCATGAGGGCATTCAGGCTAGGAAAGGAAAGGATTTACTAGGTGGCAGTAGTTCAACTTTCAGGAAAGCAAATCTAGGCAAGTAACTCTTGATTACTTATGTAAACGGTTATAAAGAGAATGTAGTTCATACCATTTATAGTATTGAACTGTTAAAATATGAAATCCTTGCTTTATGAAACCCTGATATTGATTTGAAGTACCCATGTTCTTGATAACCTGTTATTGATAATCCTATTGATTTCACCCTTTGATAATCTGTCTTTCTGTTCAAGTACCTATTAAGCCATGGATTATATTGAGCCTTTTGATTATCCTTGTTAACCCTGTTTAATGATACCCTGTTTCTCTTGATCACCCTATTGATCCCTAAACCAATGTTGATCCTTCTAATTTAGTGCCTTGTTATCCTTGATACAGTATTCTTGTGAAATATTCCTTGCGTACTTTTGAATCACTCCCTAAACTCTGTTTCCTTAAAATCTGATTTAAGAATGAGTTTCGACTTGAAAGAGTCCGAATGATTTCAAATGCTTGGTAATGATAAAATGGATTTTAGAAAACCTATTTGTTTTTCCAACTCAAGGTTTTCCAAATGAATTCCTGATGGATTGGATTGGGACGTAAGAGGCTAGTGGGACTAGTCCAGTCATGGTAAGAGGCTAGTGGGACTAGTCCAACTTAAGGCTGAAATTATGTCGATTGGTACCATAAAGACCGGAATGGAGGTCGATACGGGCTGATCACCCGTATATAATGAAATGGAAAGATAAAGTGATCCAATCAAGGGTTCTAAGTGATTATTTAAAAAAGGGAACTGAAACTTTTGTTCAGTAAATTGATTTTTGAAATTGAAAATGGTTTATATTGCTTTGAAAAGAGTTGATATGTCATTATGGAGCTTAAAGCTCGAGAACCCTGATTCTTGAAATTGTTGATCATATGATTGATTCTATATCTTGAAATACTGTTGCTTTCCTCTATCGAAAGATCTATTTTGGATCCTATAATGATTTGTGATGAATGTCGGCTTTCGTCCTGTTTCGAGCCTTTTTCCTTGAAAACTCATACTATTCTTCAGATACCTTTCCTTATCCCAAAAAGATAGATTAAAGTAGAATGCCCTAGTTTGTTCAAGCATATTGTGATTTTGATATTATAGAACTGCTATATAGTTACTTGCTGAGTTTTATACTCATTTGTTTTGTCTTAATCTAACCATGACAGTTAAGCAAGAAGATGGTCAGGCTTAGGCGCACTGCTCGTAAGAGCGTACCTGGTGGTTCATACCGTGTTGAGGGCTTCCGGTTTCCAGAGCAGGTAGTGGTGTTAATGAGTGAGCTCGCGCCTAGAAAGAGGTGTATAAAGATACAATGGGTTATCTGTCGGTTCCCAGCCGGAATCGATATTGTTTATTTAATAGTATTTTGGGTTTGTAAGTTATATTTTATGATTGGTAGTTGTAATTTTGTCTCATACTTTATCCTGTTGATCCTGTTAGTAGTAAATCGGGGTTTATGCATATTTAATTATTAGATTAGAGGTGTGTGGGTCCTCAGTTCCTAACCCTGAGATTGAGGGCGTCACAAAAACACTAAAATTAAAGAGAACAGTCTATTTTTAAGTGAAAGAAACAATGTGTTAGAAACTCAATTTGTTGAGTTTGAGAAATTGAAGATAGAATGCAAGACTGCTAAAGAGGAACTAATTGAATCCCTTAAGAAAGAGGTGATTTTAAGAAAGTAGCTTGAACGAGAACAGGAAGTAATCAAGGCATGGAAATCTTCCAGAGATGTTCATACTCAAATTACTAAAGTTCAAGGTATAAAATCCTTTTGTGATAAGCCTGGAAAAAGAGCAAAAAGAAACTGAATTCCAAATTGGAAGAAGGACTTTCAACAGATATGGATTCGACGGATGATGAATGTTATCCGTCAAATAATCAAAAGAATTATCCGTCAAAAAAGACAAGGAACCACATCCGTTGAGTGAAAGAAAGTCAGTTAGCAAATCCCAGCTAGCTAAGTTAAATGATAAATATGGATCAGTTTCCAAGAACTTTGTTCCAGGAGAAATAAGTCAGGTGAAAAAGAAAAAGAGAGTCAATGTAGGCCATATGTCAATCAAGCAATTGAATGACAAATTGGAGAAAATTTAGGTTAAAGCAGAATATAAAAAGAAAAACAATAGAAATGGAAAAGTAGGAATTAACAAACATAACAACTACAAATCTGATAAATATGCACCTAGAAAAACATGTGCGAAGTGTGGTAGTGTTAATCAATTTGTTTGTTAATTAGAAACTTGATATGCCTGCACCCATGTCTGCACCTCCTTCTTTTCCTAACATGCCTACCATGCCTGTGAATGTTATGCCTGCACATAATTTGAATGCACAATTTGCTAATATGCCATTTGCACAGAATCCTTACTATGCTGAATTTAGTATGCCTCAAATTCCATTTAGCATGCCTTACTGGAATAACATGTTTGCACAAAATATTCCCTTCCATTTAATCAACCTGTGCATGATAATTATGTAATGATGAATGGTTTTAAAGGTTCTATTCAAATGACTAAGGATGAATCTCATATACCTAAGTCAAATGAGGACAAGCCTAAGAAACCTAAGAAAAAGACTAACAAAACAGGACCAAGGAAACTTGGGTACCAAAATCAACTTGATTTAATTTTGTTGTGTTCAGGGAAATAGAAGAATGTTTGGTATCGGATAGTGGGTGCTCAAGGCACATGGTTGGAGATTTCACCCTACTCACTGAGTTCAAGGAGAGAGCTGGCCCAAGTATCATTTTTGGAGATGATAGCAAGGGTTATACTGTGGGATATGGCTTTATTTCAAAGGATAATGTCATTATTGAGAAAGTTGCCCTAGTGGATGGACTCAAGCACAGTTTGTTGAGTATTAGCCAGCTTTGTGATAAGGCAACTCAGTAACATTCTATTCTGAAGCCTTTGTTGTGACCAACAAGAATTACAACAAAGTGGTCCTCACTGGAGTGAGAAAAGGAAATATGTATCTAGCTGACTTCAATTCATCAAATGTAGAATCTGTTACTTGTCTTTTTAGCAAGGCAAGTCAAGATGAAAGTTGGCTATTGCACAAGAAGTTGTCCCACCTTAACTTTAAGACTATGAATGAGCTAGTCAGGAAAGATTTGGTAAGAGGTATTCCTCAAGAGGAATTCTCAAAGGATGGATTGTATGATGCCTGTCAGAAAGGAAAATATATCAAGGCATCATTCAGAAAGAAGCTTGATTTAACAATGGAAGAACCTCTATAACATGGATTTATTTGGACCAGTCAATGTGTTGTCCATCTCAAAGAAAAGATATTGCCTAGTAATTGTGGATGATTTCTCAAAGTTCTCTTGGACATATTTTCTCAAATCCAAAGATGAAGCTAGTGAAATCATCATCAATCACATAAGGCAAGTCAATAATCATCCTGATCTCAAAGTTAGAAGAATCAGGATTGACAATGGAACCGAGTTCAAGAGTTTTATAATAAGATCATTTTGTGAAGAGAATGGGATCATGCATGAGTTTTCAGCAGCAAGGACCCCACAACAAAATGGAGTGGGGGAAAGGAAGAACAGATCTCTTATTTAAGCTGCAAGAACAATGCTAGAAGAATCAAAGTTACCAACATATTTTTGGGAAGAAGTTGTAAATACTGCATGCTACACTCAAAATATTTCTTTGGTTAATCAAGAAAAATACATGACACCCTATCAATTGTTCAAGAACAGAAATCCAACATTAAACTTTCTTCATGTCTTTGGCTGTAAATGTTATATCTCAAGGAATCAAACTAACCAACATGGAAAGTTTGATGCGAAAGCAGATGAAGGCATTTTTATTGGATATGCAGTTGGAAAAGCATATAGAGTATATAATCTCAGAACCAACATTGTTATGGAATCCGTGCATGTTGTATTTGATGATAAAAAGATTGAAGGACTGCAAGATGGAGATTTCCATGAAAGCCTCAAATTTGATAATGTTGAGATGATTTGTGATAATAGTGATGATAAAAGTGATCAAGAACCAATATCTAAGGACAATGCAGAAAAGTCTACGACTAATGAAGCACATAACTCAACATCCATCAAAAGACCAAGTGCATCATCCGTTGAAAGACAATCTGCATCATCCGTCGAAAGGAAAAGAACAACATCCATTGATCCATCAATAGGAGTTGAAAGCCAACTCTGATCATAATCAGCAGAACCCCAGCTTCAAGTCAAAGATCCACAAACTCAGGGGAAGTTTCTTCTAATCAAAACTCTGTCACACATCAAGACAACAGTGAGGCCTCTTCATCTAGAGCTAATCTTCCACAAAAGAGAAAATGGACTAGAGATCATCCATTTGAACTAATTATTGGTGATGCATCTTCAAGAGTGCAAACTAGGAAAGCAACTCAAGAAGAATGCATGTACAGTAGCTTTCTATCACAGGAACAGCCTAAAAAGGTAGAAGAAGCTCTTTTGGATCATGATTGGGTTTTAGCTATGCAGGAGGAGCTAAACCAATTTGAAAGGAATAAAGTATGGAAGCTGATACCTAAGCCTAAAAGAAAGAATTCTATTGACACCAAGTTGGTATTCAGAAACAAGATGGATGAAAATGGCATAGTAGTCAGGAACAAAGCTAGATTAGTTGCTAAGGGCTACTGTCAACAAGAAGGAATAGATTTTGATGAAACTTTTGCTCCTATAGAAAGACTTGAAGCCATTAGAATTATTCTAGCCTATGTAGCCCATGCCAATTTCAAAGTCTATCAAATGGATGTCAAAAGTGCCTTTCTGAATGGAGATTTGGAGGAGGAAGTCTATGTCAGCCAGCCTCCTGGTTTTGAAGATCCCAATTTTCCAAAATATGTGTACTATCTTTTGAAAGAACTTTATGGACTGAAGCAAGCACCCAAAGCCTGGTATGACACTTTGTCAAAATTTCTCTTAGAAAATTGTTTCACAAGAGGTATTGTTGACAAAACTTTATTCTATATAATGTTAATGGCTCTAGTATACTTGTTCAAAATTATGTAGATGATATAATATTTGGCTATACAAATGAGAAGCTTTGCAAAAAGTTTGCCAAATTGATGCAAAGTAGATATAAAATGAGCATGATGGGAGAACTAACTTACTTTCTTGGTTTACAAGTTAAGCAAGTTAGTGATGGAATATTCATTAGTCAAACCAAATATATTTATGATCTTTTAAAGAAGTTTGATTTAATGGATTGCACATCTGCAAAAACTCCCATGGCCACTGCAACTAAACTTGAATTTAAACACTACTGAAAAGTCTGTGAATATTTCAAGCTATAGAGGCATGGTTGGCTCACTTCTATATTTAATAGCAAGTAGGCCAGATATAATGTTTGCTACATATCTTTGTGCTAGATTTCAGGCTGATCATAGAGAATCTCATTTAGTAGCTATTAAGAGAATTTTCAGATATCTCAAAGGAACACCAAAACATGGTATTTGGTATCCTATAGATTCTCGTTTTGATCTAACTGGTTATTCAGATGCAAATTATGCGGGTTCTAAGATTGATAAAAAAAGTACTACAGGAACTTGTCAATTTCTAGGAAATAAGCTAGTATCCTGGTTCAGTAAGAAGCAAAATTCAGTCTCTACTTTTACAACTGAGGTTGAATATATTGCTGGTGGTGGTTGTTGTGCACATATTTTATGGATGAAAAATCAACTATTGGACTATGTTCTACAGGTGAATAAGATTCCTATTTTCTGTGATAAAACAAGTTCTATTGTAATTACTGAAAATCCAGTACAACATTCAAGGACCAAGCACATTGACATCAAGTACCACTTCATTAGAGAGCATGTTATGAATGGTACTGTGGAACTTCATTTTCTTCCAAGTGAGAAGTAACTTGTAGACATCTTTACCAAGCCACTTGATGAATCCACCTTTACTAGGTTGGTAAGTGAGTTAGGTATGCTTAATTACTCTTAATCTGTTTTGATGTATAAGCAATTTGTAATGCAGCCAGAGTAAAATTTGATGCTTCCAGTTAAAGATGAAATTTTGGCTAAGTCAGAATTTACATCTCGACGGATGTTCATTATCCGTTGAAAATGAATATCCATTGAAATAAATCATCCGTTAAAGTATCAATTATTACTCTGGATACTTTTAATTCTTATCCCTCGAATTGCTACCAACCCTAGCCATTAATTCTAGGCATTATCCGTTGAATTTACTTACAACCTATAAGTATTCTTCGGTGGATAATCATTAGAATTTTAATAGTTTTCTTTATTTTAAATGACTATTTTGGGATAATTTGATTGGTTACTTTAATTTACTTTTTAATTTTTGACAGTTTATCTCTGAGAGAGTATAAAAGCCAATTTCATTTTCATTTTTACTTTTATCTTTCTCAAGCAATTTATCTAACTCTTTCTTCTCCCAAGCAAAACCTCTTCTCTCTGCAATTACTCTTATTCTCAGCAATGGTACCCGTAGTCAAGATCATATCTCAAACTAGGTTTGTTTATGAAAAGAATAACTTCGTCGCACTGGCAAACAAGGAGATTGCAGCTTCTGAAGATTATCACAAAGTGATGGATTTCATTCGAAGTTGCAGACTGAAGTATGCTATGCTAGAATCTCATGTTATCTACTGCGAAGAGGTTGAAGAGATATGGACCACTGCTGTTTACAACTGGAAAGACAAAACCATTAACATCACTCTCAAAGGTACAAATTACTGCATAAACATTGATATAATTCGTTCCTGTTTTCAATTGCCTGAGAATAATACACTAACTCCAGGCACAGACACAGATGTGAGCTCTATGCTCATTTCTATGGGCCATACTTTTAATCCTGCCAAACTAGGTGAGGTTAGGAGAAAAGGCCTCAAAAGGGGGTGGAGCTTTCTCTGTGACTCTTTTATTAAAGTATTTTCTGGTAAAGTTAGTAACTTTGATGTTGTGACTTACTCACTTGTAAACATGTTATATACGATGCTTAGTGATAATTATCATAACTTTAGTGAGTCTGTCTTGTTTAAATTAGGTTATAAGCTAGGAGATATTAAGAAAAGACCTAGGAACATATATTATGCTAGATTCTTTATGATGCTAGCAAACTTTGTTTTTGAGAGTCTTATCATTGAGAACCCAACCAACAAACTTGATTGTTGGGTTCAAGAAAGAAGAGTCATTACTGACCTGAACAAGGCAAACAACCTCAGTGAGGTTCCTCTAGTCTACCTGCCAACCATGGAGGGGCCTCAAGTAAGTGAGGTAAACACTACTATCCCTCTACTTCTCTATCAAAAATTTCTTTGCCAACAACTGTGGCTATGACATCTGTTGCAGTGACCAAACAGGTGCCTACCCAAGCCAGAAAACCAAACATTTCCAAATCCAAGTCTAAGAAAACCCACTCTAGTTTCTCTAAAAAGAAAACAGTTTCAAAATCTACCAAAACCAAAGAGAGGAGTGTGAAGGGAAGTGAGCCTGGTGAGGGATAGTGGGATCATAAAAGAAACCCTAAGAATAAGGAGGGAGAGGTGTGTGTAACCAAACCTAGCCACACTTAAGTTTCCCAACAAACGGTAGTGCTTAATAAGGATTTAAGCTCATTACTAGTTTCATCCTCCCAAAAGGATGTCACTATTGAAACAAGCTCTCAACCAAGAGTACATGCCAAAAGGTTTAGGGACACAGACTCACCCCAAACTTACACTAAAAAGAAGAAATCCAAAACACTTGGGGATACACAGGGTGCACACATAGTACAAACTGCAGTCAAAGACTCAATTACAACACCTTCTTAAATTCAGTTTGATGTGGCTCCTATAAATGTGGAGTCACAACCAAAATCTTTAATCATAGAAACACCTCACACACAAAACTCAGCCATAAATTCTCTGGATGTGGATATGATTCACATATCTATTCCTGATTCTCTATCTTTAACTCTCATGGAGAAGCCAAAATCTACAGCAAGTGAGCATCATCTTTTAGATGATTTGTTGGCTCACTTGCCATTTCTTTCTGATTCTACTGAGAAATCTGTGCCAAATCTCAAATCAATCACCACAGATTCTAAAGTAGTTTCTACTCCAAACTCTGTCATTTCTACTATCTCGACGGATATTGTTCATCCATTGACTAATGATTATATCTCAACGGATGTGCTTCACAGCAGTCATCTGTTGAAACTCTCAACTACTACCTCGACGGATGTTTCTCATCCGTTGACTATCACTGCACCGCTTAAAATCTCAACTATTGTTACAAGTGCAGATGATCTAGTAGTTGTACGATCACTCCTAGGATTGAGGGAAGGGAATGAACAGAGTGAGAGGCTGAGTTACTCTCAGGAAAAAGGAGAGGAAATGAGTGAAAATATGCAAGCCACTTCTTTCAGCTTAGAAAAAGTGAGTGAGTGGAGTCCCACCTTAGTAGTGAAGGTGAGTGTGTGAGGGTGGGAATCCAAGGGGAGCCCTTGATGCAAGAAAAGAGAGATCATGAGAGAAAAGCAGGTACAGAAGAATGGGAAGAGCCCATTGTTAGTGAGTTAAGGGATGTCAATGAGGTTGAAAAGAAATAGCTATTTCAACAAGATTATTAAGCTGTCTTAGACTCTGTTTCTTATGAAGCTGAGACATTTACTCACCATGTCCTAGCTTATCAAGTTTTAGCTGAACAGGACAATGTGACTACCAAGAGAATTCTCAACTTGGTGCACACAACTGCCTCAATATAAAGGGCCAAGGATGCAATCACAACCATGTCTTCCACAGCTGGTGATGATTTTGAATATGCTGATAACTCATTTGGGGATGATGGTGAAGATGATGAAGAAGAAGGTATGAATATAGGGGGAGATGCAGATATTCCATCATGGATAATGCACAAGGAATGCTCTTACCCACATCTCCAATCCACACTATGCAAGCTTATTCATGACACCCAAAAATCAATTTAAGCATCCACAAGTGCCAGCACCAAGAGTTTACTTAAATCTCACCTGAAATCTCTTTAACTCCACAAGATACAGGCTCTCAAACAAAGTCAGGATGTGGATGCTCAAAAGCAAGAAATTTCTGAAGTCAAACAAGTCTTTGTAACAAGGTTGAATGCTAGGTTTCCTAACACCATAATGATAGAAATAGCTCAAAAGCTATGGAAGGAAGCTGATTTGAATCGGAAGGTTGAGGCCATGGATTCAAGATTGGAAAATGTGGAGAAATTAATGGCCAAGATACTCACAAATCAGGAAACTCAAACAAGTCTGCTACAACAGTTGGTGGCTGCACAGACCTCAAACTCTGCTCAATTTGATGCTAACAAAAAGGGGGAGAAAGTCTCTATCATTCCAGTTAGCCAAGAAGAGTCAACTAGTGAGGGGAGAAAGTGCTCGGGATAAATGTCAGCAAGGTAATAGTTCCAGCAATTTCCTTCACAAAGCCACCAATGCTTGACAGCATTGATTTAATCAAAATAGCAGTAGCTGAACTGGAGCTGAATGAAAAATGGAAGAAGCTTGATGAGAACATCAAGAAGAAATTTGGTCCAATTGAAAATCAATACAAAGTATTTTCTCATTTTTCTCAATTGAGACCAATTTCAGGAAATGACATGAGCTTAGGGAACATGGAAAGTGGACAACCCTCATCAATCAAATCTCCAAAGGCTAATGTGATTTTTCAGCCAAAGAGAAATCATCCAAAGAACTCAGATAAAAATCCTTTGGAACTGGCCTATGAAACTCCCAAGATTGATGAGAAAAAGCTGTTTGGAAGGTCTATTGCTTTTTTCAAAGATCCCAGAGATTTAGTGCTAAAGAAAAGAATTGCTAAAATCTATAGGAATGGTAAATTAATCTGTGTAGTGGCTGGACATCCACAGTTTGCAGAGGCTAAGAAAGAAGAAAAGGTGAGGCTCAAACAACAACAAAAGCAAGCTGCTTTAGATGCCAAGAACCAAGCTAAGAAGCCTGCAACCACAGATCATACGGTGCCCACTATGACATCTGAGACTCATATTGAAGAAAAGCAAGTAGAACCAAAGCAGATTAAGAAAATAAAATACAAGCTCAAACCAAGGAGGAAGCTGGATTTCAATGAAGACAAGGATGAATATATGCCAACCCAATTTACTACCTCAAGTCAAACAGCCATGCCCACAATGGAGCAAGCTGAATTCAAGGTTTATCCTGACATGAATTTCTATGGTGAAACCATAATTCCCAAGGATGAACCTATAGATTGAGAAAGCCTACCACTTCCTGATCTAAACATTTCAATCTTATCCAAGCCAAAGAAGACAAAAAAAAGAGTAATCAAGAAGGTCAAGCCTGTCAAACTTCAATCCAAATCATTGGCCAAACCCAAACCAACCGTCAACAAGGGAGATCAACTTTTCATTTGTGATATCAAAGAATTCTCAGACATAAACCTTTATCTAGATGAGCTAGAAGAAGTTAAAGCTATTGATGCTTACAAACATCTTCCAGAAAGATTAGTCTTCAGGTACAAGGGTGGAAGAGAGATGACTTGGCCACTTCATAGAATTCTCAATGAAGGCTATTCTGTTTTGGTGAAGATTTTCTCCTCAATAAAGAAGAATTTTGGATTCAACATTGTTGCCCAGAAAATGGTACTAAACAAAATTGGGGAGATAATAAACAACAGAAGAAACCCAAATGCACTCCAAAGAGTATTAACTATTCCCTTCACCAGAAATAGAGTGCATTTGACGCCATACTGGAGAATGCAGTTCAAAGATGAAAAATTCATCAGAATATTCTTCAGATTGGAAGATCAGCTAAAGATTTCAAGCAATAAAACTCTCATTGAGATGCAAGAAAAGCTGGGTCAGAAAAATAAGGATGAATCTGAATTCTATAGGCAACTTCAACACCAGATTGAAGAAAATAATGAGAAGTTGGGTATGTTAGGTCACACATACTGTAGAGGGGGTGAATACAGTGTATAATACAATCAAATCGAACTTTAATATATTAATTAACAGAAAACAAACTTTATTGAAACAATAAACTCTGTTACAGTATGGAACTGTTACCTCTCAGTGATGAACAAATATCACGAGAGCTGCTAGGGTTACAATGAATAATCTTCTCGAATATGATAACACTTATAGTGTAAACCCTATGTCTGTGTTTATATACTACACAGTTACAAGATAATCGCTAATTTATATGGAATATAATTCTGCTTCCTAAAATATATCAATCAGATATCTTTTCTTCCAAGTATTCCATTCTTCACGGAACTCCTTCTTCATGCATATCTCTTCTTATGTTTATCTTGATCTTCTTTCCTTTAATCAGCTACTGTCCTTATCTGATCGTCCTTCAGCACTTAAGTTCTGATATCTAATTTCTGATGATTATCTCCTGATAATATAAGTACTGATATCCTTAAGTCCTGACTTCCAGTATAAGTACTGATCAACGGTTAAGTACTGATTTGTCCTGTTAAGTAAGATCTGAAATCTAAACATAAATTATATTAGCCATGACATTATCAAATATATCTAACAATCTCCCCCAACTTGTAAATTAGCATAATATACAAGTTTAACAAAATATTTGATGATGTCAAAAACATTAAGTACAAATGCATGAGAATTAGACTAGATAACTACAACTTACCGTCCTTAAAGCTTTACCAATATTCAACTTCTGATAACAACTTCAGTCTGTACAAATATCAGAATTTAAGCAGTTGTAGATCTTCGACTTGGCTTCATCATCTGATCTCTCTGATGTCAGGAGTTGTTCTGAGATAGTTCTTCAACAAACATCTCTCAGCATATCTAAGTTCATCAATCATTCTCCTTTTGGCATCTTTAAGCTCTGCAGTATCTTCACCAATTTGAAAGATTGCAGCTCTGAGATCATTGATCTTTGCTTTTCTTATATCCTGATCCAGTCTGATCAAATAAGCTTTATCAGACTCAAAATTGAATTCAACAGCCCTGTACCCCAGAAAGGTAGTTATAATCTTAGCAGTGTTGGGCTTCATTTCAACTATATCACCATTGTGATCTCTGTACTTTGGAACGTATGTGCTGTCAGACTTAACAGAATAAAGCCTTTTCTATCTCTGAATCTGTTCTTTTAAATAGTTTGCAGCAGTTCCTGTTATTCTGTCATCCACTTGAAGTAAGAAAAGTACATGCTCCAATTCTTCAAAATACTTCAATGGAATGGCATTTTGTCTTATATGATAAACCCTACCATCTGTCATGAAATACAACATGATGTATTCTTTCAAGTAGGTATGGTAAACCATCTGTACAGATTCCAGTTGATTCAATCTCTCAGGAATTGCTCCAATACCTAGTTCACTCAAGGAAGTTGGATCATTGGTAGTGTTATGTATTCTCCTTTCATCAGCACTTCCCAATCCAGTTTTATCTCTTGCTTCCTTTCCAGTAACTACTCTTGCTTCAAAACCACTTGCAGTAGTCTTCAAAGGTTGAGTCTGTTTTGCTTTAGTGAATCCTGGTAGGAGTGTCTTTGGTCTATCTTCTGATATCAAGTTAACTTGAGCTATGTCAGAGGTTACTTGCTTCTTCTGAATATCAGAACTTACAATTTCTTGACTCTGAACAACTTGAGCCATGTCAGAGGTTGTTTTAAGAACTTTTCTTGAAGTTAGAGCAAGATTATCCTTTTCATCAGTAATTTCTTCATCCTCAGGAGGCACATAAACCTTGATAGGTTCACCAACTTTTTCTTTACCCTTGGATCTTGGATCTATCTGCGGTTGTGATCTAGCCAATGTTACTTCAGTATGTGTCCTTTCTTTGATCACAATGCCTTTGAGTTTTGGAAGTGGCTTTTTACCAGAACCTTCAGATTTAGATATGGCTTTCTCTGATTTAAGCCTGGCTTCTTCTTTCATTAAACTCTCCAAGTCCATTCCTGGATTTTCCTGAAGAAATAACTGTCTTGACATTTCCTCATTTGATCTAAAAGTTCATCAGAACTTATCCTTTTACCAGTAGCAGAACTTATTCTTTTCCCAGTATCAGAACTTTTCCTGTGACTAGCTTGTCTTGATGTGAATCCTCTACCTTGACTATGACCTCTACCCATTCCAGAGCTTCCTCGATCATCTTTTCCATCATCCTTACCTTTCAGTGTCTTGTCAGTCTTGCATTTGGACTTAATTACTTTCTCCCCCTTTTTGGCATCAGCAGGTAATAGAAGAGAGACAAGCAATTCCACTGAAGATTGGATTTCATTAAGTTGTGATTGCTGAGAAGCTTGATTTTTCAGAATATCATCAATCTGAGCTTGTGTAGGTAGGAAGAACTTTTTCTTATCAATTTTCCAAACTTGTTCCTGTTTGATAAATTCTTCCTGAATCTTGTGTAGCTCTGCATGAGTAGTTGAATGAAGACCTTGTAGATGTTTAGTACTCAATGCAGTGACTCTAAGCTGGGTTTTGAAATCATCAGAATTTAACATTTCATCAGCTTTAGTCAAGTGCTCAGCAAGATGCTTTTCAGTTGGAACACATGAAACTGAGTTCCATTCCTTAGTCCACTCCTGTCCTGCAGGAGTTTCATTCCAAGGTACTGGTGCTTCTCTGGTAACAAACTTCTTAACCAGTTCAGACTTTAGAATAGTCTATTGAGGAGCATGTCCTGAAGGACCTGCTGCATCAGCATCTGCAGTTGGAGCAGCATCACCAGTATCTCCAGCATTTGCAGCATCAGAACTTACAGAATCAGTATCCTCTGATAAAATAACAGTGTGAGTAGCAATGGAGGCTTCAGCATCCTCGAATTGCTGATCCTGTTCTAAGTTCTGATCAACAGCCATATCCTGATGCTCACCTAAAGTCTGATCATCAGCATCTTGATGCAGAGAAGGTGTTGTTGATAACTCTGGAGTTTGAACAGCATCAGTAACAGGTGTTGTGGAAGGATTATTTGCTGTTGGAGCTTCTAAGAGAATTACTTCAGGCACAACCAAATTTTGAACATCAATATCAGCACTTGTGCCTGGATCAACAGGAGACACAGATGGCGTGTTAGCCTTTTCAGAAACAGCTTCCTGAGATGGAGTTGATGGAGAAGAAGTGACTGGAGCAAATTCCTTGTCTTATGAGATCAGAGATTCCTGATCCCCTTCCTTAGCTGCTTCCTCTTCATCATCTGAAACTGGCCTTTTTGCCCTCTATTTCTTGTATCTCTTTGTTGATTTGGATTCCTTGGGAGTTTCAGGAACTGTCATTATTCTAAGCCTTTTGAGAAGCCTAGATCCCCCAATTCCAGAATCCTTCTGAGAAGTCTTTTTCTCAGCTTCACTTACAACAGGTTCTGAAGAAAGAACCTGGTCCTCATTATCAGATTCATCTCTCAAGGCAATCCTCCTTCTCTTTTGAGGTGTTTGAGGAACAGTCTTTGTCCTCTTTGGCTTGGAGGATGAAGGCTTCATAGTAGGTGCTGAGGATGAGGGTTGAACAGTCTGTGAAGTGGAGAGATAGGATTTGAGATATGTCCTGAGGGTAGGTTAAGTAGAATGAGTGGTAGGTGCTGAGGATGATGGTTTTTGGGTGTTTGTTGTTGGTTGGACATCAGAGTAAACAGATCTATAAGTATCAGGATCAGCATTTACTAGGATCTGTTTTACAGACTGAGGAATCTGTAATGGTCTAACCACTAATTTCTTAGTGTCAGCATTTACCAGGTCATTAAAGTAGCGTTTTGCCACTTTAAAAGGTGGGGTTGAGGAACTGACTAATTGAGGTTCATCAGTACAAAAAGTATAAATAAGTTGACAGAATCTAGCAAAATAGACAACATTCTTATCCTTTATCATCCTATCCCCAATAAAACCAATTATACCAGTTGCGAGATCAAAATGAGTTTGATTGATAATAGCATACCCGATGTGCTGACTCAGAATTGGGATAGCATCAAAATTCGAATATTTGTTCCCAAAAGCTTTGGTGATGCAATCGAAGAAGAAGCTCCATTCTCTTCTGATATGAGCCCATTTCAACTGCCCAAGTTTTGCCAAACTCTGTTCATACCCCAAATTTGCCATTAACTCCTGAAGAACTGATTCTTCTGGAATTGAAAAAGTACACTCTTCTGGGAGATGTAGAGCCCTGCGTATTGTACCAGGAGTAACTGCATAAGATGAATCACCCACTTCAAAAAGAATACTGGGAGTGCCATGGTTACCACCATCATCAAAGTGCCCAGTCCGCCAAAATGTCAGAACTTGTTGGCTCGAAAAGACTGAAGGTTGGGTCAGTGCATACCCAATCTCACTGTGTGCAAGAAGATCTTGCACAAAATGCAATTCAGATGGAGCTTCAACATGATCAAGAATTGCAGCATAGTTGTTTGGAACAAAATTAGCTCCATCAATGATTAAATCCTTAGGTGCCATGTGAAAAATTGAGATTCAAAAGTGCCTGTTAGGTGTTTAATAAAATGTCTGTATGAAAAACCAACGTGAGAAGATGAGAGAAAGTGAGAATAAAAGCAAGTAGAGAAAAAATATGAAGGAAATAAAAGATTAAAGAAATCCTCTCTCTGTCGTACTTATACTCTGAAAAAAATGTTACCGTTGGACACCTGTCAGACATGCAGTAATAACGGATATTTACTGGGCGTGAGAAAACAGTAATCATTACTTGCCCACTTGCCTCTTTTCAAGGAAAAACCGTTACACTTACCCAAATATTCCATTAATCAACGTGAAATAGTTTTAATTCAAAATTGAAACTGTTCCCACTGATTTAATTAATTTTCACTACAACATTAATATTCTAAAAAGAAATCAAGTGAAAGTGACCAAGATAAATTATATGAGTAAGTACTGATAAAGGAAAATCAGAACTTAAATTAAAACAGAATTTATATGGTCATCAGAATATGAATAATTATCAGGATTTATCAATGCATTACAAAATAACTTAGAGACAAAATCTTGAAACAAAAACAAATTTCATTAATATATCAAGAGAATACATTCATGAAATGGAAATTACATCAGTACTTATACAAGATTTCCCTCAGCTACTAAACCTAACATCAACAGCCTTAGTCCTAGCTCAAGAAGCAGGGCAAGGCTGATGATGAAGAAAAACAGGAAGAAGACGAGATTAAATCATTTCGTCTTCCTACTCTCGACAAACAGAATGGCGAGTCGGATGATACGCTCTTGCTGGCGGAGAGCTTCCAGCCTTTCCTCCTCCAATCGCTCCAGATGGCAATGGTAGTCCATATAGAAGAACAGGAGGTGGGTCAGTACCTCCTGTGGGACAGAGTCTCATATCTCATCAGGAATGGCCGTGACGTGCCATTCCTGCTATCAGTCGGCACAGCTTAGCTCCATATTGAAGTTTTGGTAGTTCAAAAACATATTTATCTGACCATTGTGTTTTTGAAAGAAAAAGTATGAAGGTAAGTTTGTGAGAAAGAATTTGATGGGAAGGCTAATGTGAAGTGGCTGCTTATATAGGCAAGAGAATGCCAGGAGACGTAAAAGTATTTAATGCTGACAGGTAGAATTAATTCCACCTCGTTTCCCCAGACTTGGAAAAAGAATAACATTCATTGGAAGGAGAAAACATGGTTTAATGCGCACAAGTAACAAGTAAAAGTAGACTGTTCAAGTACGAATACCATTAACCCTAACCATAGTGACTATTAATCTTCCACTTCAACATATTCTAGTTTGAACCGAGACTGTTATCAAAATTTATCCACAGATAAGTCAAGTAAAGAATTTAGACTGTAATATCAGAACTTAGACTTATTTCAGAACTTAACAGTCATCAGAACATAATTTCTTAACTCGAAAAAAAATGCTTATCTGAGTAAATCCTCATACAAGTTCTGAGTTATACTCTTCAGAACTTAATCTTCAGAATATGCAACCAGAACTTGTCCTCAGAATTAGTGCAAGGTGATACAATGACTGTTTATCTAAAACAACATAGACCACCACAGTAATTTTCATCATTCAGATGGAGTGATTAGTGTGTGCATCAAGCTAAATAGCAGACAAAGAGTAAAGTCTGATTCACTTCAGTATATCTTAGAAATAAGGCATAACTAAAATTTTGCTAAAGAGCTGTCATTATCCTGAAACCTACTGATGAATGAGTTCATGCTTGAGTCCACCTCAACTGATTTGTGCTAATTTTATGCATCTTTTTAAATTCTATTTTACAGTGGCTCCTCAGTGTAAGTGAGTCACGACTGCTTATCAGAATTTATGCTATTATCAGAGTATTTCTCCAGTAATCATAGAGTGTGAAAAGTCACCAAGAAAATATTTTGCTTTTCTAATGCATATTTACTTAATACCAGCAATGCACTTGGGTCTTGCCTTCCACATTTTTACTCTAGATCTCAAAGGAGTACCTGATTTTATACTTTGATCCTTTTGATTTTTCTTTTTATGAGTGAGGTTTATCAGCACTTAGTACATTTAGCAGTTTTACTAGTATCAGAACTTAACAGATGAGTAGCATTATTCTAATTTGTGACTTAGTAATAAGATAAACAAAGTAAACTCAACTAAGCTCAATTATCAGAATTTGCTTGTGTCATAAAATTTCCACAGAAATAATTACTTCTTACATGGGATCATTTGTTTATTGAAGAATACTAGGTCAATATCTAACACAATTATCCTCATAGGATTGAATGGTTACTTAGACAGACATATCACTTATCAGAGTTTAGAAACATATATCAGACAACAGTCAGTACTTAAAAACATTTATCAATTAATCACAGAATACACAAAGAGATTAAATTCTGTAAATACTGATCATAAAGTCTGATAATACAGAACAAGACTAAGCAGATTTAGAGAAAGAACTTGAAATCATTCCAAGTTCATTTACCAATCTTGTAAAAGTGGCTTCACACAGTGGTTTTGTGAAGATATCTGCTAGTTGTTGATCTGTTGGAACAAAGTGCAATTCCACTGTACCTTCATCCAAATGTTCCCTTATGAAGTGGTACCTGATGCTGATATACTTTGTCATAGAGTGTTGAACTGGATTACCTGTCATAGCAATAGCACTTTGATTATCACAATAAATAGGGATTTTGAAATATGTTAACCCATAATCCAGTAACTGATTCTTCATCCAAAGAATCTGTGCACAACAGCTTCCTGCAGCAATATACTCTGCTTCTGCAGTTGATGTGGAAATTGACTTTTGTTTCTTGCTGAATCAAGAAACCAATCTGCCTCCAAGGAATTGGCAGCTTCCATTTGTGCTTTTCCTGTCAATTTTGCAACCTGCAAAATATGCATCTGAGTAACCTATTAGTTTAAAATCTGATTCTCTAGGATACCACAATCCCAGATCAGCTGTTCCTTTAAGATACTTAAAAATTCTTTTCACAGCTGTTAAGTGAGGTTCTCTTGGATCTGCTTGAAATCTTGCACAAAGACAGGTAGCATACATGATATCAGGTCTACTAGCAGTTAGATAGAGTAGAGAGCCAATCATACCTCTGTAATCAGCAATATCTACTGATTTACCAGTATCCTTATCCAGTTTTGTTGTAGTGGCTATGGGAGTGGATGCACTTGAATAATCTTGCATTCCAAATTTCTTCAGCAAGTTTCTGGTGTACTTAGTTTCACAAATAAAAGTGCCTTCTTCATTCTGCTTGACTTAAAGGCCCAGAAAATAGCTAAGTTCCCCCATCATACTCATCTGATATCTTGACTGCATTAGTTTGGCAAACTTCTTGCAAAGTCTGTCATTTGTAGACCCAAAAATGATATCATCAACATAAATCTGGACCAGAAGTAAGTCCTTTTCATGGTTGAGGTAGAACAGTGTTTTGTCTATTATTCCTCTGTTGAATCCACTTTTCAGAAGAAACTGAGCTAAAGTCTCATACCATGCCCTAGGAGCTTACTTAAGTCCATAAAGTGCTTTATCAAGCCTGTAGACATAATCTGGATGTTTGGAATCTACAAAGCCTGGAGGTTGTTCAACATATACCTCCTCCTCCAATTCTCCATTGAGAAAAGCACTTTTCACACCCATTTGAAAGACAGTAAACTTTTTGTGAGCAGCATAAGCCAAAAATATCCTTGTGGCTTCTAACCTAGCAACTGGTGCAAATGTTTCATCATAATCAATTCCCTCCTGTTGAGAATATCCTTTTGTAACCAGCCTTGCCTTATTCCTTGTAATTATGCCATCACTGTCAGTTTTGTTTCTGAATACCCACTTTGTACCAACAACAGATCTATTCTTTGGTCTTGGCACTAGGGTCCAGACTTTGTTTCTTTCAAATTCATTCAACTCTTCCTGCATTGCTTGCACCCAATCAGCATCTTGAAGAGCTTCTTCCACTTTCTTTGGCTCAGTCTGAGAGAGAAAAGAATTGTAAAGACATTCATTTGAAGTACCTGTTCTAGTTCTGACACCTGCATCAGGATTTCCAATTATCAAATCAGGTGTATGTGATTTTGTCCACTTCCTTGCAGATCGAAGGTTTTCTCTAGAACTGGATGCTCCCCCATGATCCATGTTGTCTTCATTTTCATTTTCTGATGCTCCCCCTGAAACTATGCTCTCTAAGTTGGATTCTTCAGAATTTAGATTTTCAGCACTGGCAGAACTTGGCTTATCAGAACTTGATGAATCAGAACTTGAAGAGCCAGATGTATGTTATGATATTTCTTGAGATGTGGTAAGATCTTGAGTATGCTCCCCCTACATAGGTGCATCTTCCTTTGACGTAGTCACCACAGTTTCAATAACATCAGAATTTAATCCATCAGAGTTTACAGTATCAGGACTTAGACTGTCAGGATTTTCAGTATCAGAATTTGAGTCTTCATTTTCAAATCTCAGCTGATCATGGTCAATGAAATCTTCAAGACCAGTAATCTTTTTGTCATCAAAAGAGACATTGATAGATTCCATGACCACTTTTGTTCTCAAATTATAGACTTTGAAGGCTTTTGTGGAAAGTGGATATCCAACAAAGATTCCTTCATCAGCTTTTAGATCAAACTTGGATAGCTGTTCAGGATGAGTCTTGAGAACAAAACACTTGCATCCAAATACATGAAGGTACTTCAGATTTGGCTTCTTTTTCTTCACCATCTCATATGGTGTTTTTCCATGCTTGTTAATAAGTGTTGCATTTTGAGTAAAACAAGCAGTCTGCACAGCTTCAGCCCAGAAATAGGTTGGAAGCTTTGCTTCTTCAAGCATTGTACGTGCAGCTTCAATGAGAGTTCTATTCTTCCTTTCAACAACTCCATTTTGCTGTGGAGTTCCAGGAGCAGAAAATTCCTGCTTTATTCCATGGTTTTTGCATAACTCTTCCATTATCAAATTCTTGAACTCAGTGCCATTATCACTCCTTAAAATTTTCACAGAATCTTTGACCAATTTATCCATATGTTTGACATGATCAATCAAGATAGATGCAGTTTCACTTTTTGTGTGCAAGAAATACACCCATGTGTATCTGGTGAACTCATCCACTATGACCAATGCATATTTCTTCTTTGCAATAGACATGACATTCACTGGACCAAATAGATCAACATGTAGTAGATGATAAGGATCAAGAATTGATGATTCAGTCTTGCTCTTAAAAGAAGATTTTCTTTGTTTGGCTTTCTTACAGGAATCACAAAGGCCATCAGGAGCAAATACTGACTTTGGAAGTCCTCTCACAAGATTTTTCTTGACCAGTTCATTTATATTGTTGAAATTTAAATGAGAGAGTTTCTTGTGCCAATTCCAGCTTTCTTCAATTGATGCTCTACTCATCAGACAAATTGCAGAACCATCAGTACTTGTTGAAAGCTTAGCTTCATAAATGTTACCACGCCTGTATCCTTTCAGAATAACTTTGTCTTTAGATTTACTCACAATTTCACAGTGTTCTTCAAAGAAATCAACATGATAACCTCTGTCACAGATTTGACTTATACTCAGCAGATTGTGTTTAAGTCCTGAGACCAGAGCTACTTCTTTAATTATGACATTTCCAAGATTGATATTGCCATATCCCAATGTTTTTCCAATGTTGCCATCTCCATAAGAAACACTTGGGCCAGCGTTCTCCACAAAGTCTGATAGCAGGGCCTTATTTCCAATCATATGTCCTGAACATCCACTGTCCAGAACTAGAATATTTTTCCTGTTGCCCTGCAATCACAAAGACCACTAATTATTAGTTTTAAGGACCCAGACTTGCTTGGATCCTTTGGCCTTATTAAGTTTGTTAACATTTGCAGCGGATTTAGCATCAGAGTTTATGTTAACATTTTTCTTATCAGAACTTACACTATCAGACTTTGAATCAGAATTTACACTAGAAGGAATAATGGAAACTTTCTTCAAAGAAGGTTTTATTTGATAATAATCATAGTACAAACTATGATATTCCTTTAAAGTATAAATGGAATGCCATAAACTACCACAATGAAAACAAGGATTTTGTGGTTTGTATCTAACAGACTGACTCTTAACTCCTGATTTTGAAGGTAAGGAGTTAATATTCTTATTCTTCCTGCAAAAAGAAGCCAGATGGTTAGAACTTCCACAGTTATGACATGTTTTCCTAGGAGCATCAGGAACAGGTTTATAATCATTGCTTTTATTCACGCCTTCCTTTCCATTCCTATTTTTCCTAGGTGATTTTACCTTGTTTGCAATCTTAACATCTTTCAGCTTATGCTTAAGCTGCTTCTTTGTCATTAAGCCTATGTTCACTTCAGCTGTCTTTTCCTGTTTTAGTTTGTCAGAAGTTAATTCCTCTTTAACTTCTGATTTCTCATTTTCAAACTTTACAGTTACAAACTTAACAGGTTTTAACTTTGGCTTTTGCTTAACAACAGGCTTAATTTCTTCAGTTCCTTTATCATTCTTATCTTCTCCATAACCTAAGCTCTCTTTCCAGTTTCCACTACTTAGCAAATTTTGAGTTGTTTTGCCAGAGTTAGTCCAAGTCCTGATAATCTCTCTTTCCTTTTCTAACTCAGTTTTTAGAGATTCATTCATTTTTAGCACTTCATCCCTAACATAAAAAGCATCATCTCTATCCTTCTGAGTTTGATGGAACATGACTAACTCT
The DNA here is from genome assembly GCF_009905375.1 of Apium graveolens. Classification (NCBI taxonomy): domain Eukaryota; kingdom Viridiplantae; phylum Streptophyta; class Magnoliopsida; order Apiales; family Apiaceae; genus Apium; species Apium graveolens. The sequence goes on from NC_133655.1 coordinate 177,911,571, forward strand.
TTTTCTAAGAAATCATTTCTTTTCTTAAAAGCAAGATTTTCAGAAGTTAATCTTTCACATGTTAAAGTTTGATCTCTATAACTAACAAACATGGTTTTAAGATATCTTCTCAACTCATTAATATCATCAGTATGAAAAGCATAAGTAGTCTGAGGTACCTTTGTTTCAGCAGCTTCGGAACTGCTCTCAGCACTTTTTTTATCAATATTTGCCATCAATGCATAGTTCTCCTCACTTTCAGAGTCTGAGGTGTCTGTCCAGCTTTTCTGCTTTGTGACAAGCTTGCCTTTGTCACCCTTTGCCTTCTTGCAATCAGGAGATATGTGGCCTTTCTCACCATAGTTATAGCATTTAACATTGGTATAAACTCCTCTGTCAGACTTTCCTCCTCTGCCTTCAGATCTTCTGAAATTCTTCTTATCAGAACTTATGCCTTTCCTGGAAAACTTCTTTCCCTTCCTGAACTTCATGTATGCAATCTTTATGATTCCTTTCACCATAAAAGCACACAGCTTCATCATCTCCTCATCAGCATCAGTCTCAAGCAAGCTTTCAGAATTTGAGTCATCATCACTTTCAGAACTTGATGACTCAGTTTCAGACTTTATGAAAAGAGCTTTACCCTTGTCTTTCCTTGAGGAAGCTGCTTTGGGGGATTCTTCTTCAGCCTTAAGAGCAACTGTCCTTGACTTTCCTCCTTTCCTCTTGCTTCTTTGTTCCATCTCAAGTTCATGAGTCTTGAACATTCCATAGATTTCATCAAGAGTTGTTTCATCAAGATTGTAGTTGTCTCTTATTGTCGTTGCCTTCAAATCCCAGCATTCAGGAAGAGCTAACAGGAATTTAAGGTTTGAATCTTCAAGATCATACTCTTTATCAACCAATGACAAATCATTCAAAAGTTTGACAAATCTATCATATAAATCATTTAATGACTCATTAGTCTTTGAGTCAAAATGTTCATACTCTTGAGTGAGTTTTGTCTTCCTGTTCTTCTTAATTGTGTCAGTTCCCTGACACCTTGTTTCTAGAGTATCCCATATCTCCTTAGCAGTCTTGCAGTTGATTACCCCTGTTTGACATTACATTATCAATGGCACTATGCAGTAAGTGTCGTACCTTAGCATCCTTAGCAATTGATGCTATATCTTCAGCAATATAATCACTCTTCTCCTTTGGTACGGTCTTTGCTGCTTCACCTGCAACTGCAACAGCGAGCTTGGTTGGTTTGTGAGGCCCTTCCTTGATTCTATCAAGGTATTCTGGATCTGTTGCTTCCAGGAACATGGTCATCCTTACCTTCCATATGGGATATTCAGATGGTCTCAGTATGGGAACTCTGATAGTCTCATACCGATTTTGAATTTGTGTCTTTGGAGGTTCTTCAGTTTTGGTAGGCTTAGTTGGAGTTTCTGTGTCAGACATGATTGTGTTTGGATCTTTAACTGCATGTGTGTTAACAGATTAGCTCTGATACCACTTGTTAGGTCACAAACACTGTAGAGCGGGGTGAATACAGTGTATAATACAATCAAATCGAACTTTAATATATTAAGTAACAGAAAACAAACTTTATTGAAACAATAAACTCTGTTATAGTATGGAACTGTTACCTCTCAGTGATGAACAAATATCACGAGAGCTGCTAGGGTTACAATGAATAATCTTCTCGAATATGATAACACTTATAGTGTAAACCCTATGTCTGTGTTTATATACTACACAGTTACAAGATAATCGCTAATTGATATGGAATATAATTCTGCTTCCTAAAATATATCAATCAGATATCTTTTCTTCCAAGTATTCCATTCTTCACAAAACTCCTTCTTCATGCATATCTCTTCTTATGTTTATCTTGATCTTCTTTCCTTTAATCAGCTACTATCCTTATCTGATCGTCCTTCAGCACTTAAGTTCTGATATCTAACTTCTGATGATTATCTCCTGATAATATAAGTACTGATATCCTTAAGTCCTGACTTCCAGTATAAGTACTGATCAACGGTTAAGTACTGATTTGTCCTGTTAAGTAAGATCTGAAATCTAAACACAAATTATATTAGCCATGATATTATCAAATATATCTAACAGGGTAAGAAGTTCAGACAACCAAGGAAATAAGCTAAATTTGCTCAGTCTAGAGGAGCATCTTGAAAATGACTTGTGATTCTCTACAAACCTTCCTCTGTAAGATTTTCAATAAATTGCAGCACTTGCAAATTTTATCTATTATAATTCATTCTGCATTCACAGGGTGTTTTGTTATCATCAAGTTTCTCCTAATTTATGGCTACAATTCTAGTAGACATATATTGGGGGAGATTGATAGGAATATGTTGTGCACTTGATCATATGTTGAACAAAACACTTAGTAGATTTAATTCAGTGAGTTTGTAGCTTTCAACGGATGATCACTTCAATATTCGTTGAAAGGGTAGCTTATATATATATAAGTTTAGTAGCACATTTATACATACTGTAATGCCTTAGAGATCTAGATTTTGTAGAATGTTTTAAGTCATGTTGACTACTAGATTGATATGCAAGATAGGTTGGTTAATTGTAAATATTAGATGCCTTGTAATCTTGTATAAATGAAATGGAGTCAACTGCTATGAAGATAGTCTCAATGGATGTTCCACAAGGCTTCAACGGATGATCAACTAAAGTTTCAACGGATGATCAACTAAAGTCTCAACGTATGATCAACCAGACTCTCAACGGATGATCCACCAAAGTCTCAACGCATGATCCCACTGAGTTTCAACGGATGATCTAACTGAGTTCCAATGGATGAACAAATTCAAAAGAGCAGTTGATAGTGACTTGAAAATCACATGCGTTAATTGTATGCAAATGGAATGTGGCAGCCTATTTACAGGTTTTTGAGAACAAATAAGCATTTCCATTTCTATGCTAAACTGAAAATATTCAAAGATGCTGGATTGAGAAATGAAGAAGCATGAAATTAGACTAGAAACATTTTTTTCTTATTTGTTTGTCTTTTTATCATGTAACTTGGTGATATATATAAACCAAGGATAGCAAGTAGAATCCATCCAAGTTAGTAAGCAATTACCAGAGAGATAGATAAAGCTATATCTGTAAAGAATTTCTCTGTTCTTGTGAGTTCAACTTGTAAGCAGCTGTGTGCAAAGACATTGCATCACAGAGTTCTCATATTAATATATATCTCTGGTGGATAAATTCAATCCACCAGAAAGTTTTTAAATACTTGTATTTGATTACTTTGTGTTTGATTTGTTCAATACTTTCATTCCGCACTTTAGCTAAATCAAACATTGTTATATATTCATAGTAGAACAGTTCTTAAAATTTAAAAAGTAGCCAGAATTACATTCAACCCCCCTTCTGTAATTCTTTGTTAGATTGTTTGGGAATAACAAAGCATTAACCAATTCAGTAGAGTTCTTATACTCAAACTTGTTCCTAAGATACTTTACTTCCTGCTTATAATGCTTTCAAACTGAGCTAATCTTAACCCTATTTCATCATTTAATTTCAACAGTTCAACATTCTTAGTGTTAAATTTAAAAAATCTCCTCATTTGCAATAGTTAAACAAGTATGAATGTTAAACATTTCAACACTAAAATTCTCAATAATTGACTTATATATAGAGGTGGACATGTCAAAGGAAGTGAGAATAAGCACCGGACTAGAAGAATCTTCAACATCTTCTGACTTTTCCATAAAGGCAGGTTTCCATTTTCACACCCCTCTTCATCATCCGTTTCATCCTATCATCTACCCTGAGCAATATAATTCGAGTCTCCGTATTCTATCTTGTTATGGCGTGAATCAAAGTGCTAAGTTAAGTTTTGTGTTTTTACTCGGAGTTTTTTTTATTTATCGAGCTTTCCTGAGTTTAATTATTTTGTCAAGGATGTGTTGTTTTTGAAGGTACACCGAACGTTTATGGTTTACTTAATCAATCAATTTTACACAAAGAATTAAAGCTTATTATTTAAATAACTTAGTAGACCTTTGATGGAGATCTCATAACAACCCCTTTGCACCAAAGGAAAATTTTAAAGGTGAAGGAGAATGTTTTACAAGTTTCAATAAAATAATACAATGAGAAAATACTGGTAAATAATTTTAAGGTGGATCTCATTCCACGTGTTCTTCAAAAGTCTATAACGACTCGTATATTTTATTATTTAAATGTGTACTTCTTGAATAATTAATTAAATAATATATTTATATGGGTTCTGTCAACGGGTTATTGTTTTGTTATTGGGTACATGTGATTACTAGTGTGGGGGATTGAAGTGTGTGGTTAGTTACTGGGTTGTATGATTTTGTTTCACTTTTAAAAGTGAATTTAATATAATTTTATTTGCATAAATAACTGGAATGTCTTTAAAATTATTTTTATGGTTTTATAATTACAATAATTATTTTTGGGATTTTATAAAATTTGGAAATGAATATTTCATCAGTTATTTAGCCCTATATGATTTTCTCACTTCATTTATTGGTAAAATCCGTATTTAATTCCATAATTCTTTAAAAATTATGAAACTCATATTTATTTAAGTTTGGAATATTCTGAGAATTTTAAATCATTTTAAATAATTTTAGGATTAATTTCACCCGCGTGTTGATTCGTTTAATTGTTAAAAGCGGGCATAAATTGCGTTTCAAGAATTTTCCTAAATTTACGAAATTTATGTTCTATAAACTTTGGGATTCCTAGAAAATTTTAAGACTATTTTGGGATTATTCTGATTAATATGTATTCGTGAGTTATACCGTTAAATTGTTAAAAATGATATAAAATCGGGCTTCCAGTCGAAGAAGAGGACATGTGGCTTAGAAATTGGGCTGCGTGGCAGCATTACTGGGTGCGTGTAACGACCGGATAAGTATTACAGTAATTTCATTTTTTTTCAGTCCTTCTTCTTCTCTCCAATCAATCTCTCTCGCACTCTGTCTCTCTCTCTCGATCATCTCTCTCTCCCTCCTCTCCGTTCACTTCCTGGCTTCTCCCTGAGTTTTCACCGCCGCTGAATTTCGCGGTCGCCGCCCTCTTTCTTCCGTGATTGTTCCGCCGTCCGTTCTCCTGTTTTGATGATGTGATTGTATTTGGGCTTACATGTATGTATATACTGTATGTGTATATGTGTGTGTAGTCAGTTCGTTTGTTCTGCCGCCTCCATTCACCGCCCCTTTTATTTTTCAGGCGAAGGGTGTGGTGGCGTAAGGGGCTGTGTTTGTGTGCATATCTGTTGCGTGCCTGTTTCCATTCGGTTCTTCCTGCAGCTTGTTCCATTTGGTGAAGCACACGCACTTGCGTGTGTTTAATTCAACCGATTGTATTTTTATTATTATTATTTCTGAAAATTTTGATAAAATCAATTGAAATGTGATGCAAGTAATTTAGTTAATTAATCGGTAGAAGTTGCGTTGGAAACCCGAAATTATTCGGGTACCCGCAAGTCTTACCGCCGTTGACGATGAACTTCGGTGAGTCAACGGTGGACTGTGATGATTAAAATTTTAAAATAAATAAAATTATTATTGTGTTTTTATTCTGGATCGAATTAGTTAATTAGTACATATTGTATCGAGAAGGTTGAATTGATTGTGATTATTGAATTTTACCGGTGATTGGGAATTTTGGAATGGATTGGTGATTTACTGTAGTTGTTATTGTTGTGAATTTTGTGGTTATGACGTTGAGTTGTTCGACCGGTAGGCCGATAAACAGAGGAGGTGCTGCCCAAATTTTTGGAAATTAAATTCCAAAATACGGGACGTACCCTATAATTATCAGAACGTCGGACGAGTATAAATAAGTATATACATATATTTTGTGCGAAACCTGATTGTATGTTATGGTGAATGTTCTGTCAAAATCCAGTGCCCTAATTTCATAAAATAACGAGTATTCGTATTTTCTGAAAACAAACACCAAACCGATTTCTCGAGAACGTGAACCCTGACTGTTGAGTGTGTTATTGTATTGTAATAATATATATAAGTACGAGTCAGGATTTGTTATCGAAGGGTAGATATGTTATTGGGGATATGTCAGGCATCCCTAGACGTCTAACGTAGGGTATTTCGACTCTGTAGGTTCTAGTTGAAGGACTCAGGAATTGGTATTGAACTAATGATAACCCAGTGATCAGTCGACAAGCGCATAGAGGTTCCGAACGAAGAACCTGAGCGTGGAATTCGGATCTAGGATAGTCAGTGAAATATGAACAAGAAAAACAAAAATGTGCAAGCGTGATAAGAATCTGAAGAGAATATCACTATTCTGAAAATAGAATAGGGGAGAAACTTGCCTTCTGCATGACTCACTGCAATTAAATCACCTTCGTCTATCACCTACTCAACCTGCCTTGCTGACTTAGCTTCTATTAGCACAAATAGACCGGTTAAGTTAGTTCGTACTTCAATTGCATCTTGAATCGACTTCACATCATTCCTATTGTTTACCCATGCGCTTATGACTGACTCGTATATTATATATTAGCAAGTAAAACTCGATTAATCACATAATACACATAAACACATAATCATTTTTATAGTTAAAATAATTTTTAGAATCAAAATTGACTCGCTGATCGCTCCACTAATCACCATCTAACTCGTCTCCCATTTTTTCGGAATTTTTCGGACTCTTCTTGGCACACACTTCGACTGATAATCAAACAAATAACAAAGTCAACTAATTTCTAGAAGAAATTAGGTCTTGATATTATTTTTAATGAAAATAATTTATTTTTCTGAGTCAAAGGGCTTTCGTTTCGCTCAAATCGGACTAACGGTCTAATTAATATCCATTAAACACGGATAATTCAATTTATTATTCAGTATAAATAATTATTCCTAATTTTTAAACCCTAAAATAATTTTTAAAAAGTTATTTAAGAAAAATCAGAGTCAAAAATAATTTTTCTATAATTTTTGGAATTAAAATGAATATGTTATGATTTATTGAAAATTATTTGATTGATTATCAAAGTAATTAATCATTTTTAAATAATTGATAACAAATAACTAATAAATAATTAATATATAATTATTTAATAATTTAAAATAATTAATCCCTAATTATTAGGATATACTACAATTTATTACAAATATTTACAATTTATTATTACTTACTCGATTAGATCGATTATTTACAAATAAATAATCGATGCAATTAGTTGTTACGTTATTTATCGAATAAATACGTTATTATTCGAATCATATTCCAATTCAACAATCAACTACTTGTATAAATACGAGTTACTTGCATTCCTCGCATAATTATTGAACTACTACGACTGTTATTACGGTTTAATCAATTATCTGTATTTAATTATCCGTTATGAATAATTATTCTGATATTCTTCGAGTAATTAACTATTACTCGAATAATAATCTATTTGTCGTTCAATTACTCGTATTATTTCACTAATTATCGAATCTTTAATCATAATATTCGATTAATTTAAATCCTTATTTATTAAGTAATTACTTAATTACTAAATAATAAATAAATAGATAAATGATTAGATAAGTAATTAAATAATTAAGTAAATAACTAAATTCAAATTCCCAAATTAATAAAAATAATTTAGGAATTATTAATAACAATTTTCAGAATTTAAAACTAATTTTTATTAGATTTATAGAATTAATAAAACTGATTTTTTGATTTTATAAAATATAATTAAATAATTGAAATTCAGAAACACAAACAGGAAAACAGATTGGGGGTTTTCAGGATCAAAACCGGGTCATTGTTTCGGGTTAACGGGTCGATAATCGGGTTAGTATGAACACGGGTCAACCCGCCGGTTTCCGCAGCCACTCCGGCCACCGGCCGAGTTTTCCGACGAGTTCGATTCACACTCCCAGGACCTCGTTTCCCCCAGTTTCTGATGCCAATCGATTCCCCACGGCTGCAGCAACTTCACCGCCGTATCACCTCCGTTCCGTCGCCGTCCTACCTCAATCTCCGACCAACATCCGAAGCTTTCTGGTGGCTTCATCAGAAAACAATCCCCCCGAAAACGCAACCAAACTTCGCAAAATTTATCGCAAATCAAAGATACAACCTCATATAATCATTATGAATAACCAAAACCTGTCAATAACGTCTATAAATTACTGGAAACAAAAATCAAAAATTCGAAAAACCAAGAACTCGTTCTTAGTCTCCCAGGGGTTATATAATCAAAATAAATATATGAAATCACTCCTAAACTCGAGATAAAGCTATCTGGATCAATCAAAACATCAAACGATTCTTAAATTAATAACCCCTAAATCGAACATAAACCCTAAAAACCCGAATTGAAAATCGAAGATATAAAACATGAAATTGATAGTATAATCAGATAGTAGAGCTCAAGAGCTTTCGATTGACTACTTACATGTTTGATTTGGAGGTCGGAATCACAATCAAATTGCTGGTTGAACTCAAGAACACCAAACCCTAATTTCTGGAAATTGGGGAAAATTGCAGAATTTTCTGATTTTTAATTAATTAATAATAATTAGGGTATTTATAGCTGAAAAATTAATACTCCTAAATAAAATTAAGGGGCTAATTATACATCTAATAAAATATTTGGCCCTAATTTTTAAAAATTTTGGGTATTAAAATTTAATTTATAATTATTTTATATATACAATATATATGCCAAAATTTCCCAAAAATTGTGAATAATACAAAAATACAAAGAAATGGTATAAATAAAAGTCCTATAATTTTATAAAAATAAAAATGTGATTTTTGTGGGGTTTTTAACACCCAATGGGGCCCGGAAAAGTCATTTTTCGCAAAACAAGAAAATTTATAAAATGTCTAGATGTTCAGCATAATGCGATGGTAAAAGCCGTTTGATGAAAAATAAGGCCCATTATTTTATTTGAAATACTTTCTTTAAAATCATGGTTTGGGTCGTAAAACGTTTGAAATGAAACTTATGAATGCAAAATAAAATATCTGAAAAATATCTTAAAAATACCGGAATGACACGGAATACACGTAACGCGTAACAATTAGGGTTTGATAGATAATTTCACATAAATGACACATTAACACACATAATTTATTATAATTATGATATAATACAGACGTAAATTTCCCAGACGTTACACTCTGTTAGGTCCAAAAGGTACATACAGAGGGGGTGGATGTGTGTTCTTCGTTTTAACTCTAAAATACAGCGGAAAATAAAACTTTAAAATGAAACAAACAAACACAAGAGATTTCACGGAGTAATTCTTATATAAAAAAATTAAACCAAAAAGGGTAGCTTACACATTTTAATATAGATTCAAAGTTACAAAAGGAAAGAGCCAATACAAATATATAAGTTATCAAACTAATGGCTACTTTCTATCACTCTAACAACTTATAGCACTTATCAAATAATATTAAATACAATTAAAGAAGCTATAAAGGATAAATGTATCAAGATATGTAAGACTTTAATAGTGTGATGAAATTTTGGCAGCACTTCTCCTTTTAAAAACCTTAAAAGAATCAAGCTAGCACTCACAAAAAGAATTCTGGAGAGTTTTGTTACTGTGAGTGGAGAAGACTACTTGTTCCTTCAATAATATTATAGATATATACTGATGTGACTTGATTGAGAAGATAGGGACATGTGGCCACCAATGAAAGCTACTAGTCGACACATTCTCTCTCTTGCAGCTACAAGTCAAACAAGAGATCTTACACATGCTATAAATCGATAAGATAAAGCTCCTAGTCTCCAAGATAAGTTCCCTTGAGCTTCTAGTTAAAAATACACTTTTCCTTGGCTTGAAAATCAATAGTGTAATCTTCATTCTAGCTAGTAATCGACGTAGGACCTACTTCAAGCTATAAATCGACCTTGTCCTCATGTGGCAAGTAGAAGTCGACAATAAAAATTGATTAATTCTTAGAAATTGACCTTGAAATTCTCCTGATTGACCAAGATGGCTTAAAAGTCGACAATTCTGAGTCTTAAACTCTTAGAAATTGACAAGGAGAGAGAGAAAAGATTGATAGTGACTTGTCCTTGCCTAGGGAACTATAAATCGAAATAGTGGTTTCATGGGAAGGTAAAAATCGAAATGATACTCCTTTTACCATGGAAATCGACCATATGAGCTTGTATTTAACTCTACAAGTCAACAATGTAAAACTATGCATTTGTACTTAGTTTATTTTTATATCCTTTAAAGCCATTCTTGTATGCCTTAAGTTGTAGTCTTTCGTATCTTCAAATCTTCAATCTTCTAGTTTTCATAATTAAATCATGTAACACTTAATCTTGATTATTAATACCACTTAACAGTCTTTCTAAGAATAATACTTAGTTTCCCCGCACGGATCACTGATGCCTAGTGCAATCGATCTGGTTCACAGACGACTAGTTTTGCTCTCAAGCCTTCGTATTATAACTATACAATCCACTGTTAATTCTTCTATAATATCCATTCAGCTTCATTTAGAATCTTTCAATCTTCACACTAACCATAATAACTGCTTCGAATGACTTCAACCTTATTCTTCCGATGCCTGAACATATTAATGAACTTTATACGGATTTTTATTGACGTCTTCTTTACTGCAGCTATCAAGATCATTATGTATATACCAAATCATCATTATTAACTTATTCTAGTGGAATATAAATTATTTTCAAATCCTCGTTCTATGTTGAGTTATCCAAATTAGTGTTGTTGAATTATCCTTTCTCAAACATTTCTCCTTCTTGAACGACACTTCACATCCTTTCTCACAGAATTGACTGATATTGTGGAGATTATGCATAAGACCTTCAACTAGAGAGATTTCATATGATGACATTACCAATTTCCAAGCAGCCATATCATATTGTACAACCTTTGTTGTCATCTCCAAAAGTAACCACCGGGCCAGCTTTTTCAACCACCTTTGATAGCAAGGCTCGATCTCCAGTCATATGCCTTAAATATCCACTCTCCAGAATCCACATGACCTTTTTCTTCTTAACACCCTAAAAATAAAAGGGATTCAGTTTTCTTTGGTACCCAAACTAAGTTGGGTCCAGGGGACTTATAAGTATTTGAATATTTTGCATTTTTCTTAAAAGAATTAACATGCTTAAAATTATTTGCTTTATCATTGACTGAATCCTTGTCAGTTGAAGAAGCACCAACAGACTTGCTCTTGGAATTGGTGACAAGTGCCACTTTCCTAGCTTTAGAAGGTCTCACAATCTATGATCTACCAGTGTTCTTATGAGCATGCTTATCATGATTATGAGATGTATTACGTGAGTGTGTGGAATCTAGATAATTGTTCATGAAAGAAACTACACATAGCATGCAAACAAAATTATTACACTTAAAAGATTTTGGCATGTTAGACATATTATGCACATAAACATTCATAACATTGTCTACATTAACCTTTCTACAAGCATGAGTAAGGTGACCAGCAGAACCACAATTATTACATAACTTCCTAGGGCCATTAGCTCTTATCCTTCCATTTTTATTCCTGCTTATCTTAGTCTTAGAAGTAAAACCTAGTCCAACATAAGATTGATCAGTGTCACTAGCAGTAGACATAGATTTCTTTGCCTTTTATCTGCTTGAGCTCTCAAGATCCTCAACAAGCATCTCATGATGAATATAAATACTATCTTCATTAAAGGGCTCAACATTAGCTTTCTTAAATAGAGGCTTCTTAGCTTCTTTAAGAACATGAGGTGTACAATGGGGATTGACAACTTTCTCCTTAGGCATCCTCAACTAATCGTTTCTTAAAAAACTTTTGAGTTCGTCATAGGATAGACCTATCCCAAATTTTTCACCAACTACTTGATCATCTATGAGCTTCTTAGCAAGATTAGCAACATCAGTGAAGGCACATAATTTTTTTTATCGAACTCTGCATTCTTGCTCTGAAGCTCTTCCTCTGTCTCAACGTGCAATTTTAATCTTAAGCTCTAAATATCGAGTTGTCTACTTAAGATTTTACAAAGTGACATTATCAAGAACTATCTTATCATTTTCAATTTGAAGTTTCTTTAGTTCTTCTTCTAATTCACCTACAGTTTCATTGGTACATCTTGGTGTAGTATAAACATTTTTATAGACTTCTCTTAAGGCAATATATTGCTCGACACATTCCTTAGTCTTGCATTGTACATTAAATTTATCATAAGAAACTGTATTGTCATACAGTAAGAAAGTTTTTCTAAAAGCAATACAATGTTCCATTCTAAAATAGATTTGCATCTTCAAATCCGGGAGGTTGTTTAACATATACTTCTTCTTCTAGTATTCCGTTTAAGAATGCAGATTTTACATCAATTTGATATACTTTAAAATCCTTATGACATGCAAAAGCTAATAGCATTCGAATTGACTCAATTCGTGCTACCGGTGCATATGTTTCATCAATATCTATACCTTCCATTTGAGTATAGCCTTGTGCAACCAGTCTAGCTTTAGTTCGCACAATAGTTCCATTTTCATCTAACTTATTTCTAAATACCCATTTAGCTCCAATTATGAAAGTATTTTTGGGTTTTGGAACAAGTTCCCAAACTTTGCTACGAGAGAATTGGGTTAATTCTTCTTGCATTGCAGAGATCCAATCTTCGACTAACAAAGCTTCTTTAGCGGTCTTAGGTTCTATTTGTGATAGAAAACTAAGGTGATTCACAACGTTTTGAACTTGTGACCGTGTTTGAACTCCTTTAGTTAAGTCTCCTAGAACATTGTCTAAAGGATGACTTCTAATATTTGGAACATCTTTAGGTAGTTCAATATTTGTTTCTAACAATTCTAGTGGATTTGTTGGGGATGATGAGCCAAAATCCACATTTTCGAATTGTCGAATAATATTCTCAGTATTGTCTTGTGTGACATCTTCTTTGTCTACAAGATCTTTGTATTTAGGTGATGGTTTTGTTTCATCAAACGCTATGTTCATTGTTTCTTCAACCACTAGAGAATTTAAATTAAATACTTTATAAGCTTTATTATTTGTTGAATTTCCACGAAATATACCTTTATTTGATTTTGGATCAAATTTTGTAAGGTAATCATTGGAATTTAATATATAGCATTTACTTCCAAATACTCTAAAGTAATTAACTTTAGGAATTTTACCAAAATAAAGCTCATATGGAGTCTTATGAATTATAGATCTTAATAAGACTCTATTTAGTATATGGCATGCAGTAGACATTGCCTCAGCCCAAAAATATTTAGGACGGCGATATTCATTTATCATTGTATTTGCCATTTCTTATAATGTTCTGTTCTTCCTTTCAACTACTCTGTTAGATTGAGGAGTATAAGGAGCAGAAAAGGTATGAGTGATACCATTAGTTTCACAAAAACTTGTAAAGTTTGAATTTTCAAATTCTTTACCATGATCAGTTCTTATATAAATTATGGTATTATTTTGTTGGTTTTGAATTCTTTTGCATAGAGAAGAAAAAGATTCAAAAGCATCACATTTGGCTTTGAGGAATCCTGTCCACGTAAATCGTGAATAGTCATCAACAACTACCAAAGTATATGAACATCCTCCGAGGCTTTGTACAGGGACTGGACCGATAAGATCCATGTGTAAAAGCTCGAGAGGTCGTGAGGTAGATACCATAAATTTTGCTTTGTGAGGGGCTCGTATTTATTTGCCAATTTCACAAGCTTCACATATGTGATCCTTTTTATAATTTAATTTTGGTGTTCCTCGTACATGTTCTTTAGTTGATATAATTTTAATCAACTTCATGTTTGTGTGTCCTAATCTTCAATGCCACAACCAAGGGTCATCTATAGTAGTGATTAGGCATATATTAACATGCTTACTCATGTCACATGTATAGACATTTTTGTCTCGAGGACACTTAAGGACTAATTTTCCATCTTTGTTAAGAATAGAACAATGAGTAGGATAGAAAATTACCTTAAATCCGATATCGCAAAGTTGACTTATCGAGAGAAGGTTGTACTTTAGTCCCGTGACTAGTTGTACGTCGGATATCTTGAAGTGCTCGTTCCCGATGTCACTGAAGCCAATAATGATAGCTTTACTGCTATTTATGAACATGACACTTCCAGCAGTGACCTTTTTAATGTTGTTCAAGAGTTACTTATTACCGGTCATATGTCTCAAACATCCACTATCAAGGTACCACAAATCTGGCTTAGCAGTAAGGCAAACCTATAAAATAGATCAATTAAATACATAGGTACCCTTTTATCTTAAGGGTCCTGAGGTTAGTACATCATATATAACATTTGAATTTGCATGGAAAAATCTAGGCATTGGATAAAAATTGTTATTCACATAGAGATTTCTAGATGCATTATTCCTATTATTATAAAGTGTTCCCCATGGATATATGATATTTAATTTTGATCTTCTTATACTAGCATAATTTTTAGAGTTTCCATGTTGATATATCATGCTTATATCATTTGGATAATACACATTATTTCTAGGAAAGATGCCATGATATTTTGGTTTATTATCTTCAACCCTAATAGGTGGTTGAAGGAATTGAGATCTAGGTTACCTTTGATTGTTATTAGCTACCTTAGGATGGAATACATTCTTTTCAACATTTTTGGATGACTTATATTCTTTTTGAACCCATATATGCTTTCCTTCAAATTCACTACTTTTAAATTTACAATATGAAACGGTATGTTCGTGGCTATTGCAAAAAGAACATGTAAATGAAGGTGATTTATGACCATCACTTTTAGTTTATTCATGGTGTTGAACAACTTTCTTTGGTTGAACATTCTTATCATATCCTAAACCTTCATGGTTAAAGGAATTTTTAGATTATACCATTTTATTTAATATCTCATTGCCTTTCGTAAATCTTTGAATAACAATTTCAAGATTTTCTTTTTCTTTATTTAAGGCATCAATCTTGTTGTTAAGAAATATTTCTTGATCCTTAACTTGAGATATGAGCTTGAAATTTTCTTGTTTTAACCGTTGAGCTTCTAATTCTAAATCTTTTTCTTTAAGCTCGTTGGTTTGTTGTAGCACTTTCTCTTTTTCAAGATTGTTTATTTGAGATTTAGTTGTTGAACTTTCTTGAGTGAGTGACTCGTTTTGTATTTTTAAGTTCAACAACTCAACATGAAGTTTACAAATATTTTCATTTATTTGTAACTTCTCATTTTCCATTTCTTCAGATTGAAAAATTAATGATACATTTTCCACTTCTAGTTTGAGAATATTTTCCTTGTGAGTATTATTTTGAATTTTTAGTAAGTGGAGTTGATTATTTAGAGATGAAATTTCATCTTCATATTGGACTTTTGAGTCCATCATCCGAGTAAACTCTTTACTTTGATTATAATGTATTTCCTCGAGTTTCATTTTCTCAGACCATAATAGATGATGTCTTTTGTCAAAATCTTTATACTTGTTGTTAATGTTTACCACAAGTTCAATTAAATCATGATTATTCATATCTACAAGATTCAAATTAGATTTATGTAATTGAATGAAGTTTGAAGAAAGGGTTACCTCTCGATTTGAAGTGGAGATTTCCTTTGAAGTATATGCATCCCTGATAGCCATTAAGCATAGATTCATAATTTCTTCACTAGCTTCCGGAGCTTCTTCATCTTCACTTAAATCCCACCCGTTCTCGGCCACAAGAGATCGACCTTTTATAAGTTTAGGACATTCTCGTTTAAAGTGACCGGGTTGTTTACATTCGTAACACACCTCTTGTATTTTCCTCAGTGTTTTGTTCTTTTTGCTTCAGAGGAGTGTAAGTAGGAGTGTTATTATTATAGACATTAGTATTTTGCGTACCTTTGCCTTTATTATAGCTTGTTGACTGATAAGTGGCATTTTATACCACTTCAAGCATCTCATAACGGCTTGAATTGGTGTCTTGAACTCAAGTATTCTGTGTATTTGACATGTTTTCTAGTATTTTTGCATTTCAGGGTATAACTTGCTTAGATAGGTGTTTTCATCAAATAAAGCTTAAGAAAGTGCTTGGAATTAGTCTAGGGGCGATGAGCGAAGAAATCAGCAAAAACAGAAGCAAAATAAAGTATTTTCCAGAAGGGTAGGAGGCGGTCGCGCGCTAGGAGCAGGCGACCGCGTGCTAGCAGGCGGCCGCGTGGAGACAGCAGGTGACCACCTGTGGGCGGAAATTTAGAATCTGGATTTTATTAATTCTAGTACAATTCGGCTTCTGTTGGTGCTGGTTCTCTTGGGTTATTATATAAACCTTATGGGAAGACGTTTTCATCATCAAGATTATCAAGAGCGAAGGCAAGAAGATTGAGAAGACCGTTTTAGCACGCAACAATGAAGATGAGGAAGCATTCGTTTATCTTGTGATTCTTTTAATTCGTTGTAACAGTGGATGCTAGTTTTCTTTATGCTTTGAACCTTAATACTCTTGTGACGTACTTCATTATTTATTAAGTATTTTTCATCTTTATATCGTTGTGTTATTATCATGCTTTCATATGAACCCATGGTGACGATGAGTTCAATTATGGGCTAATCGTTATCATGGGATTCTAACGGATTTATTTATGGATTTCTATAGTTAATTTCTTCCGATACCTTAGTATGTGGTGATTGATTGATATCCTAGTATTGGTTGTGCTTATTTGTCTTATATGCGTAGCTAACATATAAGATAGTGTGTTAATCTCTATTGAAGCAACAATGAATATAGAGGTTTAGAACTTGCCATGCTAGCATAGGTTCATGTACTTGTTATGCATGATTCGTAGGTAATTTTAACCATCTTACTTGCCCTACATAATCACGTTAGATAACTTGCGCATTAAACCTTTATGTTTTCAATTCTTATAGACATATAAGGACTAAGCATAATTGGTGTCTATTCAAAATCTATCTCTTTTGTGGATGCTTGGTAGTAGGGTATTCGTACAACGAAAGTTGGCGTTTACTAGTTTCGTGTTATATGATTAGTGTCATCACCATTACATGCCAAGGTTAAGAACAATAAGGCTATTGAATGAAGTATTTAATGAAGTTAGAATCCCATGTTTGTCATATATATTAATTCAATCATTCTTGTTCTCTTAGTTATAATTGTTAGTTTAATCTCTTAGTTTAATCAAAACCAAATTTGTTATTTGTCTTAGCATTGAGCGATAACCATACATTGTTGCATAGGTGCATAAATTGAACTTAACCTAAACCAGTCTCTGTGGGAACGAATCTAATTTATATCTTATACTACTTGCGAATGCGTATACTTGCATGAATTTTAGCGCGTATTTTCGCCCTAACAAGTTTTTGGCGCCGCTGTCGGGGATCGAACCCGGGTCACCCGCGAATAACATTCAATCTTGCATTGTTCGGCCAGCTATCACAACTAATACCTTTGAGATCAAGTCTGGCAGAATTCAATCCAGTTTGGGGGTTCTCCAACTGAAGATCCCAATATGCCTATTAGGGATTTCATTGAGATCTGCGACACCTTCAAGTTCAACGGTGTTTCTCAAGATGCTGTGAAGCTGAGACTGTTCCCATTCTCTCTGAGGGATAAGACTAAGAGCTGGTTACACTCTCTACCATCTTGTTCGATTACTACTTGGGAAGATCTTGCTCAAAAGTTTCTTACTAAATTCTTCCCTATGGCGAAGACAGCTGCACTCAGGAATGCTATTACTCAATTTGCGCAGCAAACGGGAGAATCACTATATGAAGCTTGGGAGTGGTACAAGGAGATGCTTAGGAAGTGTCCTCATCATGGAATGCCTGATTGGATGATCATCAATTATTTTTACAATGGGTTGGGAGCACAGTCCAAACCGATGCTCGATGCAGCATCAGGCGGAGCATTATGGGCAAAGAGCTATGAGGAAGCTTATGATCTAATTGAACTGATGGTTGCTAATGAATATCAGTATCCAACCCATAGATATCCACATGGCAAGGTATCAGGAGTTCTTGAAGTGGATACAGCTATGACTATCACTGCTCAACTAAAGGCGTTATCTATGAAGATCGATTATCTGGCTAACTACGGTGTTAAGCAGATAATTAGTGTTTGTGAGCTGTGTGGAGGTCCGCATATGACGGAGCAATACGCTATATCTAGAGACTCATCTCAGTTTGTGAGCAACTTTCAGAGATCGCAGCAACCAATTCCAGACACTTATCTTCCTGATAACTGGAATCGTCTTAACTTCAGCTGGAGCAACAATCAGAATGCGATGCAACAGCCGTTCCAGTAGTTTGGAAATAAGCTATTCAACCCTCCTGGTTTTCAGCAACAAATTACACCAAAACTGAAAGAGATATGTCCTAAGTCCAATCATGTATGAGGATTTAGGAATAACTTTTATGACACAGCCAGAGGGTTTTCTTTCCAAGAGAAATGAACACCTAGTGTGTAAGCTGCTGCGAACCATATATGGTTTAAGGCAAGCTTCTCATAGATGGAACATCCGTTTTGATGAGACAATCAAAGAGTTTGGTTTTATCAAAAACATAGATGAACCATGTGTCTACAAGAAGGTTAGTGGGAGCGCGGTAACATTTCTTGTATTGTAAGTAGATGACATACATCTTATAGGAAATGATATACCGATGCTACAATCAGTCAAAGTATGGCTATCAAAGAACTTCACCATGAAGGACTTGGGAGAAGCATCCTACATTCTCGGTATGAAGATCTATAGAGATAGATCTAGAAGAATGATAGGTCTTACCTAGGGTACATACATCCAGAAAGTGCTTAAAAGGTTTAGCATGGAAAACTCCAAAAGAGGTCTCATACCGATGAGCCATGGAGTGTCCCTTTCTGAAAAAATGTCTCCTAAGACACCTGAGGAAATAGAGCGTATGAGTAAGATTCCTTATGCTTCAGCAATAGGATCTATCATGTACGCGATATTGTGTACAAGGCCTAATGTTGCTTATTCAATTAGTGTGACGAGCAGATATCAGTCCAATCCAGGTGAAGACCACTGGAAAGCAGTGAAAAACATCCTTAAGTACTTGTGAAGGACTCAGGACATTTTTCTTATTTTTGGTGGTGAATCTGAGTTGAAAATAGAGGAGATGTCAACGTCGAGAGAGTTGACACACATAACAACATAGCAGACCCACTCACAAAGCCACTTTCTCAGAGTCACTTTGATCGTCATAAAGACAAGATGGGTATTAGATACCAGAGTGATTGGCTTTAGTACAAGTGGGAGATTGAAAGAGATATGTCCTAAGTCCAATCATGTATGAGAATTTAGGAATAACTTTAATGTAATCTATTTTGATTTCATTGATATTAATAAAAGACTTATTTTATTTTTATTGCGGGCTCTATCTATTTAAATGTTTAAATAAGATATACCACAGTTTAGAGTAAAGCTTTTTATGGATTGTGATGAGATCATAATAATGAGACCTAAAAGATGATAACTCTAAACTTAAATAGTTCCTGGTCGTAGGATTACTAACTGGTAATTAATAATCCGCAAAGATCGGTACATACTATGCTTGCTTCATTATGAAGGATGTCTGTTCTTATAGACATTTGTGTGGTGACACTATAGCTAGTATGTAGGTGCTTATTATAGAATAAGTTCACTGAACATGACTCACACAGCTGAACAACTGATGGAGTTCACTCACGTGTCAGCAGTTGTTCACATAGTGATAGTAGTACAAGTATCCTTAGACTTGAGGTCATCATAGTCATCTTGTGTACACTGAACTATGCTTTGGTTTAGTTCTTAGTCTCAAGGGACAATTATAAGGGCTCTACTGGGTATAGGAATTTGTACACGAAGATAGTATATGATCAATAAAGGATCTACAACTTCCAGTGAAGGAAGAGAATGTTCAATGCTGATCCACTTATGCTAGTTCAGGAATCTCTGGCCAGAGTGAATGAAATTAGAAAGGAGTTTCTAATTTACATTAAATAGAACTAAGCATAGTGAATGGGAAAGCAAGTGATTAAATAAGATAGGCTTGACACAAGTTCCATGCCTTGTATTTAATCGTGACATTGCAGGGTAGAAGGAATTGATTGTACGGTAACTACTCACTGAATAGGTTCTTGGTATTCTAAGCAGTGAATTCGTATTATCCGGATAGTCGTGATATGCTGAGAAGTATCCCTCACGATGTAGAATAAATATGATTAATTAATTACATATTTAATGAATTAGAGAATTTATATAAATAATGATAAAATAGTTTTATTATTATTTATTTCTACTACCGGCTTAATATTGAACCTACAGGGTCACACCATAAAAGAGAATGATTTAATGGTGGAGGAATTAATTAATAATGGCTGATAATTATTTATTTATGAAATAAATAATTAATTGGAAAATTTAATAATTGATTAAATGAGATTTAATTTATTATAAATTAATTAAGAAAAGGTTCTTAATATTATTAATTAAGAATTTAATTTTTGGAAATTAAATCAAGTGAGAGAATTATTTCTAAAAGTTTAGAAAAAGGATTAATAATTAAAATGTATTTTAATTATTAGTGAGAATAATAAAGGGTTAATAATAATAATATTTTATGGGAAAATTTTCAGCTGAAAATTTTGCCTATAAATATACTAATATAGACCCTATTTTTGCCTCAACCAAAAAGATTTACAAAACCCTAATTCTCTCCATCTCCTCCTCCTTCATTACATCGTTTTCTTGGTGGATACCGGTGGAGTGCTTCACACTTGAGGAGCAGCTGCTAAGGATCTCCGTTCATCATATTTGGATCGCCATTAAAGACCTCCATCTTTCCATTAACTTAAAGCTTCTTAAGGTAAACATACTGAACTACGAATTAAATATTATTTTTCGCATGGATCCTGTGGAGGGTTTCGGTTTTTTTAAGATTTAAATTTACGTTTTCGCTGCGTTTATGTGCTAAAAACCCTTCAAAAACAACAAACTCTTGGTACATGTCTATCTTCGAATGAAAAATCTAAATTGGAGGAGTTGCGGCTTATGTGCAAAAACCAGGCTCTTATATACCAAAGCCAGGTTATTTCTATCAAGACTCTGGAGAACCAAATATGGCAAATTGCTAATGCCTTATTGAATCAACCACCAGGAACGCTTCCTAGTGATACAGAAACAAATCCAGGCAAGAGGGAAGTTGAAGAACAGGTGAACACCATCACCTTAAGGTCTGGAAAGGTCGCAAGCCCCCAAATTCAGCAAGACGAAGAGCCTGAAAAATCTCAAGTTTCAGAAAATACAGTTGTGGCTGGAGAAGAAGTGCAGAAGGAAGCAGTGGTGGAACCAAGGAAGACTACTGTAGAACACACTCCTCTTGAGGGTAATACAGGGGAGAAACAGATCTATCCTCCGCCTCCTTTTCCTAAGAGGCTATAGAAGAAAAAGCTGGATAAGCAGTTTAAGAAGTTTTTGGAGGCATTCAAGAAACTTCATGTCAACATACCTTTCGCTGAAGCTCTTGAACAGATGCCTAGCTATGCGAGGTTTATGAAAGGTATTCTCTCTCGGAAAGTGAAGCTCGATGACTTTGAGACCGTTGCTCTAACGGAGGAATGCAGTGTTGTGCTGCAACAGAAGTTGCCTCCGAAGCTTAAAGATCCTGGAAGCTTCACTATTCCTTGCACCATCAGAAACTTGTCATTCGACAAGTGTTTATGTGATTTAGGAGCTAGCATCAATCTGATGCCCTTATCTATCTTCAAGAAGCTTGGTCTGCCTGATCCAAAACCAACATACATGTCATTGCAACTAGCTGACCGTTCCATCACCTATCAACGAGGTATAGTGGAGGATGTCTTGGTCAATGTGGATAAACTCATCTTCCCTGCTAACTTTGTAATTCTTGATTTTGAGGAAGATAAGAAGATTCCCATTATCTTGGGAAGACCATTCTTGGCTACAGGCCAAACTATGATCGATGTGCAAAAAGGAGAGCTTTCAATGAAGGTTTACGATCAAAAGGTCACTTTAATGTGTTCAAGGAAATAAAGTTACCCACAACTAAAGAGGAGTGCTTTAAAGTAGAGTGGGTCGACTCTGTAGTAAATTCAGAGCCTGAGCAATTGCCAAAGTTAGATACCTTAGAGAGATCCTTAATAGGGGAATCAGTTATTGAAGATAAAGAAGGAGCAGAGCAATTGCAGGATTTGAATGCACCTCTGTGGATGAGGAAGTTGGAATTACCATTCAATTCTCTTGGGTTAGTAGAGCTGAAAATTTCTCTAGAGCGTTTTGAACCATTTATTCAAGAAGCTCCCACACTTGAGCTCAACCGAATGCCAGATCACTTGAGTTATTCATTCTTAGGTGCACCCCATGATAAGGGGTTGGGATATATTTTTGATGATGTAGAGAGTGGCTGGACGGATATTCCCATGCCTACAGAGGTTTCTTCTCATGTGCAACAGGTAGTTGATAGGACTGGTGTTGGTGATGCACAGTATAGAAGATTAACTAGGCATATAGAGGCCATGCATGTCATCCACCGATATTTTGCTGAAGATTTGACACAAGCTTTCGATACTGTTGTTCGAGACACTGGTGGCGAGGTTGATTGGCCACCTGATCCTCCACCCGACGAGGGTAACTCTCCCGCTAATTAGGTATGCCTGAAATCCTTATTATTACCTTCAATGAGCACATTGAAAATTTTAAGTTTGGGGGTAGTAGTTAAGGAACATATTTGTGTGTATGTCATGTAGTTGCATTTTCATGTTAGTTTAGTTCATATAGTTGCATATTTTTGCCATATAGTTTTTTTAAGGATTTATAGCTTTATATATCATGTCATATAGCTCATGCATATACCATGATCCCTTTGTGTTGCTTTACCGATTAATATGTGATATTGATGCGAGTGTAATGAGAGCGTTAAAGTGATGTTGAATGTTGTTAGGTTGATATGCATGCTAGAAACACTTGTAATTTCACTAAGCCTTGGAGTATGCTTAAGGACTAGATTGTTGTCATGGTTTGATGGTTTTTGAGGTTAATCTATTGCTTATACTTCGAATGCATGCTAGGCTCTTAATGATAAAAGACATGAAAAGATAAAAATTGGAGAAAAAAATTGGAATTCATTGCTAGTTGTGGCTAGGCGTCAAATGGCTAGTAGCCGGCTCGTATTGTATACGAGTAGTCTAGGGTTGAGCAAGATGGAGCGAAAAGCACTTGCTCAGAAAAAAAAAGAGAAAAAAAAAGAAAAAAAAGAAAAAAATATGGTTTAATGCACAATTGATCACGAGTGGGCTCTTTGGTATTTGAGTTATTAAGTTCTTAGGGGACTTTGTGCCTAGTGACCTAAGGCTTTTATAGTCTGGGATCCGCTAACCTAACGCTCGCTAAATGGGTACCATTGCATAAGTCTTTTGTGGACCTCACTCATTGCATGATCAAATAAGCATTTGTTTTATGTGTTGAATAAAAGCATGATTCCGTAATAAACTCCAATAATCTTGAAGTGTTATAAGTCATTTTGTGTCTAGAATATATTCTTCGTATAAGCTTGTGATTGCCTTGAGGATAATTAAGTTATGGTGATTGATCTAGTTTCGAAGAATATCTGTTAAGCATTCGCACACACCACGTTTCTAGTTGTATGTTAGCTTGCGTGATTTGATTGATCTTTAGTCGCCTAATTGCATTTGTTGATATGTCATGTGTTGGTTGGTTTAGTCATCGCAAGGGGATCGTTGCATTCATATAAGTTACATTCATGCATGTTTTATTCTAAGTTTGAGTCTGTGATGCTTGAGGAAAAGCATCGATTCAAGTTTGGGGGTGCGATAAGTGGAATTTTATACCACTTAGAGCGTCTCACAACGGCTTGAATTGGTGTCTTGAACTCAAGTATTTTGTGTATTTGACGCGTTTTCTAGTGTTTTTGCATTTCAGGGTATAACTTGCTTAGATAGGTTATTTTCATCAAATAAAGCTTAAGAAAGTGCTTGGAATCAGTCTAGGGGAGATGAGCGAAGAAATCAGCAAAAACAGAAGCAAAGTAAAGTATTTTCCAGAAGGGTAGGAGGCGGCCGCGCGCCAGGAGCAGGCGACCGCGTGCTAGCAGGCGGCTGCGTGGAGACAGCAGGCGACCGCCTGCGGGCGAAAATTTAGAATCTGTATTTTATTAATTCTAGTACAATTGGGATTCTGTTGGCGCTGGTTTTCTTAGGTTATTGTATAAACCTTATGGGAAGACATTTCATCATCAAGATAATCAAGAGCGAAGGCAAGAAAATTGAGAAGACCGTTTTAGCATGCAACAACGAAGAAGATGAAGCATTCGTTTAACTTGTGATTCTTTTAATTCGTTGTAATAGTGGGTTCTAGGTTTCTTTATGCTTTGAACCTTAATACTCTTGTGACGTACTTCATTATTTATTAAGTATTTTTCATCTTTATATCGTTGTGTTACTATCATGTTTTCATATGAACACATGGAGATGATGAGTTCAATTATGGGCTAATCGTTATCATGGGATTCTAACAGATTTACTTATGGATTTTTATAGTTAATTTGTTCTGATACCTTAGTGTGTGGTGATTGATTGATATCCTAGTATTGGTTGTGCTTATTTGTCTTATGTGCATAGCTAATATATAAGATAGCGTGTTAATCTCTATTGAAGCGACAGTGAATATAGAGGTTTAGAACTTGACATGCTAGCATAGGTTCATGTATTTGTTATGCATGATTCATAGGTAATTTTAACCATCTTACTTGCCCTATGTAATCACGTTAGATAACTTGCGCATTAAACCTTTATGTTTTCAATTCTTATAGACATATAAGGACTAAGCATAATTGGTGTTCATTCAACTTCTATCTCTTTTATGGATGCTTGGTAATAGGGTATTCGTACAACGAAAGTTGGCGTTTACTAGTTTCGTATTATCTGATTAGTGTCATCACCATTACATGCTAAGGTTAAGAACAATAAGGCTATTGAATGAAGTATTTAATGAAGTTAGAATCCCATGTTTGTCATATATATTAATTCAACCATTCTTGTTCTCTTAGTTATAATTGTTAGTCTAATCTCTTAGTTTAATCAAAACCCAATTTGTTATTTGTCTTAGCATTGAGCGATAACCATACATTGTTGCATAGGTGCATAAATTGAACTTAACCTAAACCAGTCTCTGTGGGAACGAATCTGATTTATATCTTATACTACTTGCGAACGCGTATACTTGCGCGAATTTTAGCGCGTGTTTTCGCCCTAACATTGACGGAAAATTACTCTTATATTTAGGAGTGTAATTTTGATAGTAATTTGGCATTTCATTAGAGTTAAAAACTCTTTGTTGATTATTTGATTTAAGGAAGCCTTTTCTGTATCTTTGAGATTTGCTTCGAAGCACACGACGTAATCGTAAGTAAAGCAATTTCGCTTTCATCGAGATTTTGGATTTCCTTGTTTAATTAATCATCATTTTCTTCTTCATCTATTAGTATAGATTTTAGAGCCATGTTTTTATTTTTGTCTTCCACTTTTGGAATGACTTTTTCTTGTAAATTATCTTCTTCGTATGCACGAAGATTTCCAAATAGATTATCTATGTTGTAATCATTGAGATTGTGCATCTCTTTGATTGTGGTTACTTTAACCTTCCAACTTGGAGGTAATGATTTAAGAACTCTTTGGTTCTTTTCATTTTGTGTATAACTCTTTCCGAGTTGAGATAGTTCGTCGATAATGCGAGTGAATCTAGTTTCCATGTCGATAATATTTTCTCCTTCTTGGAGTTTGAAGTTCTCGTATTCTTGGATCAAAGTGTCCATTCGAGAATATTTTATATATGTGGTTCCTTCGTAGGTAACCAGTAATTTATCTCACATTTCTTGTGCTGACTTGTAATTATTTACTCTTTTATATTCTTTTTCAGCAAGTGCACTTGTGAGTACCATTTCTGCCTTAGCAGCTATATTCATTTTTTCTTCCTCTATTGCGTTATATTCACTAACCTTCTTTTCGATGATGATGTCAATAACCGTTTTGGTAGAAATAACGACTCCATCTTCTATGGCCATCCAAACTCTGACTCCTTGATATCTAGCATAGATGCGAAACCTTATTTTCCATGTTACAAAGTTGGTGCCGTCAAATAGAGGAGGGCGAGATCTAGATAGACCTTCACCACAGCCAATGGTATTTAGATACACCATTTCAGATCACTTTTTCTTGTGCCTGTAAATCTGCAAATCACTTAACAAACACGTTAAAAAGCACTGCTTTGATACCAATTGTTAGGTCCTATAAAGGGCTATTTTAAGCTAGAAGCGGGGTTGAATAGCTTAATTACCAATTTAAAAAATATTATGGCGTTTTAAAAATATTTATCCCGTTTTAAATATTTGACCGATGCAGATTATATATGCGGAAATAAAAGACAAGGAAGAAAATACCACACGAGAGATTTATCCTGGTTCGCGATGACGCAACCTATAATAGATTTGCTCACCCCTACGTCCAGTCCCCGAGCTCCTCTCCAGGACCCGAGTTTTTCCCTTAAAATTACCTTGCTCCTTACGTAGGCGGAGAAGCATTTACAACCCCACAAATACTTGTCTTGGTGCGTAACTCCGGGTTACCACTCAAAATAAATGTGCAAATCTACACATCCTATCTTAGACAATAACACCCTATTATTTCTTCAAAGTTGATGTAGAACCCTTGGTGTAGTCTTTGTCCCTCTAAGCTTTTGCCGGTCTTGGATCTCAATAGTTGGTCTTGGGTCTTTCCTCTTCCTCACGGTGCAAAGACTACTAACTCCCCGTTAGTACGTCTAGGACTTGGGTCTTAGAACGAGAATCACCTCACTATACTTCACCTCACTGTAAAACGAAGAAGACAATATCTACGAAACAATACCCCTTATAGATAAAAAGAGTTTGGACTAGTAATACACTTAACTAGACCGGATGATGAACAAATATTCTTAAAAGAATATTAATGTATACTTTTCCTTAGATTAAGTGAATGTTAAAGTATACTTGGTATTACTTCATTTTGAATAATATATCTTATTTCCGAAGTATTAAATATATCAAGTCCTTGGTGAAGCGTTATAGCTTTCGGATCTTTGATAAAATAATTTCTCGTTTAATATAGTCATGTGTAGATTTTTATAAATCGAGAACGTTACACTTATTCTTTAACTATTTGCACTTATAAAATATTTGGCCGAGAGAATAAAAGGTGCGTAATTTAAACACAATATATCAAAATAATATAAGAGCATAGTTTAAATTATATTAGAACAGTTTATATGTGTATTTATATAATACAATATAAGCTTTAAGTTTTTCCCACGAAACAATGAAGATGCTAGTAAGGGAAGTCACTTAATTCTTATACGATTATATATATACTTATTTTTACTTAAAAGCTTCAAGATTATCCCACGAAACACTAGAGGTGCTGGTAATGGAATTCACTTAAATTTTTTAACTAAATATAATAAATATGTATATATAGATATATATAATATAAGCCTTAAGTTTTTCCCACGGAACACTAAGGGTGTTAGTAAGGGAAGTCGTTTAAGTCTTGTTAAACAATTATAACGAATATATCAATATATGGCCAAAATAAGTGCGTTTAAGTTTAAAGAATAAAATGCTAGATTTGTAATTTAATTGCCACAAAACACTAAAGGTGCTAGTTAGGAATATAAACCAAGCGTTGTATGAAATTATCACTTCGTGCTTAGAAGTGTATAATTTGTAGAAAACAATCCTTGTACGGATTTTTTTTCTTTAAGTTATTCTATTTAAGAGCTTGTAGAGATTAAGAGAAGGTGTTACCAAGCTTCTTATATGAATATTAAGAGTGGTCAGTTAAGACTCGGATGAAAGCTAAGAGGTTTACCACTTTTAAGAGATGAGCGGAAAAGTTTGCTGAAAAAATTCTTCGGAGGTTCGGCCGGATTTTGGCTTGTTGGTCGAACTTGGGCAGCCCTTTGGGAGGCAAGAAAGTGGTATGGATGAGCTTTTCTTGGGACGATAGAGCTTGGTTGGTGGAACTAAGCTTGAAGATCAAAACCTTGAATATATGATATATATTTGTAAGAGATAAGGTTTTTGAGATGAAGTATTTGGGTTTGGATATTAGAGAGTGTGTAGAGAGAATACTTCTTGAAAATTCCCAGCAATTATTTAGCTCTTAGCTTGTGTGAAAAAATGGTGGGGGGTGGGTGTTTATTTATAGAAGGGATTAGGTGAAGGGGGTGGTTGAGATTGAGTTAAATTGAATAGTGGATGAAGAGAGTGGTGTAGATTGATGACATGGAGGATAAGGTGTGTTTCTTTGCAACTTGCATATAGGACAAACAAGAAAAATCCCAGCAACTATTAAATATATAATAATGGTTTTTAGCTTTTTTAATTAATCATTAATTACTTAGTTAATTAAGTAATTAGCAACATTAAATATAACGACTTTGAAAACCTTTTAATAAATATAACCAAAAATATGATAATTACCTAAATATCATAAAATGATGATCTGAAAGTTTTGGTCAATTTTAGTCAAAGGTAGCTTGGTCAAACGCTCGGTCAAAGTCTTGGTCAACACTCTGAAAAATCACACCTGGACAAAATTTCTCAAAAATTACTAAACTTTAACCATGCATAGAAAATACCATTTAAGTGACAAATATTAAGTTTCAAGATTTTCTAGAAAGTGTAAGTATTTTACTTGGATTTAAACGATTAAATTAGGGTTCAGTTCCAAATAAAATATGAACGATCTTTTATGAAAGCAGATATATCTTGTTGGCTTAGTTTGGGCTAAAATAAATATTTAGAATATATTTCCTTAAATATAAAATATTTTGAGAGTGTGGGAAATATTTTTTAAGTATTTAAAAGTATTATCTCAAATAAATAATATATTTGAGATACGAGAGAAAATTACTTTGAAAAATATGAGGAGGGCGATAAAATGAGATATTAATATTCCTTTATCAAATATTAATTTTTAAGAGTGTAAAAATATATCTTTGAATTTATAAATATTTATGGAGTGAATGATATATATATATATATATTATCCCTTTTAAAAACATCTGTTTTCGAAATAAATTTAGCACGAGCCTTCTAAAGAATATCCAAGTTTTGATATTCCTTTTTCAAACTTGTTGTCTTATTAATATTGCAAGAGAGCCTAAGAAAGATTATATTTCCGATAATTCTTTTATGATCTCATTGCTTTGGAGTATATTCCTTTAAAAATATATATTTTGATTTTCAACAAATTGGAATATCTCTTGTATTTATATTTAAAATATAAATACATTTTAAAAAACATTTTTGAAAATATTTTTGCTAGATATGGCTTTTCAATTTTGATTATGTCAATTAAATTCATGCATATTTGGAGAGGATATACGTGTTTTAAATTTTATGTTAAATTATGCAAATACAAAAATAAATAATTAATCGAAGATGTCCTTTCACGATCTAATCTTGATCAATTTTTTAAAACATTTTTCCTCTAAAAATATTCATCAGTTTTGATGGACGAGAGTGATGTTCTTGTCATTCTGAAGAGAGTGTCATCTGATGACCACTGGGATGCCTGACATATCTTTGGGATCCCAAGAGAAGATTTCCACGAACTCGTGAATAAGGATAATGACCTCTTGCTTTAATGGTTCCAGCAGGTTTTTGTCAATTTCGGTTTTTTTATCGTGGTTTCCAACGACGACCTTGATTTTTTCTATATCCTTGATAGGGGGCATGAATTACTTCCTTGAATATCGTTACCTTTTTTGGCTTTAAGGATTATTCTAGTCAAGTAGCATTGTTTTGCCATTGCTTCATCGCCAATGACTTGACTTCTCCGACACAGATATCTGTAAGGAATTTTTCTTCAGATGGGTGATAGATGTTATCGCCTTAAAGGATGTGATGGTCTTGTGACTAAAATTGGCATTAAAGATGGAGGAGGCCCTCTCCACATGAAACTTCACCACTTTCCAGATTTGGGAATGTGGCGATCCAAACAGGACCGAAATGTCAATAGTCCCAATGACACAAACTTCTTTTCCTGTAAATCCATATAGAGGAGTTCGAACATTTTCTAATCTGCGATCCCCGATGTCCATTCGAGAAAAGGTATGATGATATAGGATGTTGTAAGGCATATGTCATAGCCTATTTGTATATTCGAGGATTTAACTCAACTCAAATAAGAATGTAATAAGTAAATAGTGGATCTACCGTTAAAGAGATCTCGCAAAGTAACATTTGTCAAAGGATTCAGAAACAAGGTTCATCTACAGACTTGAGGAGTTAATTCACTGGAAGAAGTTCAAGAAATTGATCAAGCCTCAGTGATTCAAATCAAGATTGTGGATTTAATCAAGTGACAGAGATCTCGTCAGGGTATCAAAGAATTACAAGGATTTAATCTGAAGAAAATCAATTATCAAAGTCAAGACATGAAGAAACATCACGGAAGTTAGTCACTCATAAACCAGACAGTACATCGAGTGTCAACATTGAAGTGGTGGAATTGATTCATAATTCTCAGTGATTTTCAGAAGAATGGTTGCTGCTCAGGATTAGTATTAATTCTCTATTAATTAATTAAGTCATATAATTTAATTAAGAAAATAAATTATATCCGCAAAGATTAATTTATTTATTAATTGAATTGATTGATTAATTAATTCAGAATTAATATTAAGAATTTTCAGAAGTTTAATTGGATTAAAAACAATCTTAAATCAGCAAGACAATTGAAAATGAACTAGCATGACAATCTGGATTGTCATAATGATTGTCATGCCAAGTCATTTCAATTGTCATACCGAAAGTCATTGTAGTTCAATCAGATTATCTTGCTAGTACAATCAATAGTCCTACCGATTGTCTTGCTGAGCTCAAGATTGTCTTGCCAGTTCAATGAGAGTCTGTTGATTGATTTGAAAAGAACAGAAGCAGCATACATTCATTATCATCCATGCAGAACACAAGTCAACAAACAAGAACTCAGCAGAAAAGAGAAGCAAAATATTTCATCCTTCATCTGCAAACTTCAAGATCATAATTTCTAGTTTGTAAAGTTAAATCCAATCAACTAGAAGTCATTCTCTTGTTCTTGTGTAACTATCTAGCGGATCAAAATCCCTAGAACTTAATCTCAAATTGCGTTTAGCATTTGAATCTTTTTATTGCAAAAATAGAAAAAGTTCATGTCGAATTTATTCTAGATTTGTGATAATTAATTTGAGATTAATCCCTTGTAATCGATACCGTTGTTGTAACACCTTTCAAGTTTAATAATATTTTTATTTAACTTGAATTTTGTTTCAATTTTTTATTCCGCACTAAATTCAATTATTCGGTATTGTTTGTATTCAACTCCCCCTTTCTACAAACACATTGGGACCTAACAATTGGTATCAGAGCCTTCTGATTAACGAACAAATCAAGATCCTAGACTTTTGTGATTTTTTCAACTCCTTGAATTTTTATTTATTTAAAAATTCATAATGACTTCACAAAAAGTTGGAACCGTTAAAATTCCACTATTTGATAAAGAAAATTATATCATGTGGAAGAAGAAGATGCTCTTGTTTTTACAAGTGGCAAATCCCAAATATCTGAACTTGTTAAAGAAGGGTCTAAAAACTCCGATGGTTATTGAACCAGAGGTGATAGTAGATGATGTTGTGATTACCAAAGCTAGAACCTATCCAAAAGAGCCTGAAGATTTTACTCCTGCTGAAAAGGAAGAAGCCTCATTGGATGCCAGCCTTCAATTAATATTAATTGATTCCCTTGATCCCTTGATGAACAGACATGTGATGAACTGTAAAAATTCCAAACACATGTGGGAAACTATTGAGGTGATTAATGAAGGCACAGAGGAAGTTAGGGAGAACAAGTTGGAGATCCTAACCTCTGAGTATGAACATTTTAAATCCAATCCAGGAGAAGGAATTATTGAAGTGTTTGAGAGGTACAATGCATTGATCAACAACCTGAACATAAATGGAAAATATTATTCAATCAGGGAGGTCAATAAAAAGTTCCTTTTAACACTGCCAACTCATCTTGAACATAGAATCACTGCCATTAGAGAAGCTAGAGATCTGAGTGAGATTTCTTTGGATAGACTCTATGGTGTGTTAAAAACCTATGAGTTGGAGCAGATTCAGCAGAAGGAAGTCTACGGGAAAGAGAGAATGGTCAGCACATCTACTGCTCTTGTAGCTGAAGGTCAACAACAACAACAATTTCAACAGTCGGAAAGAATGGTACCGTATTCCAAGGCTAAGGAAAATGTATTAGTAGCAGAATATGATCCTCCTACTACAAATCAATCCAGTGATGATTTTTATTCCTTGGAAGAGCTGGAGCAATTGGAAGATGAGTCAATGGTCCAAATTGTCAAGAGATTCTCCAATGTCAAATTCAAGAGAAATCCCAAGTTCAAGTACAAGTCCAACTACAGCAAATTCCAGAAAGGTGGATCTTCATCCTCTAACACCAGCAGTGGTGGATACAAAATAGGGATGGTTGATCGGAGCACCATTAGATGCTATAACTGCAATGAGTTGGGACACTTTGCCACAGAATGTAGGAAGCCAAAGCAAGTAAGGAAGAACTCTTATGATTCAAATCAGAAGAGTAACTCTGAAAGGGCTTATCTGGCAAAGGGAAGAAGCTGGGATGATACTGATAGTGAAGATGAAGAAGAAGGGAATCTTGCTCTTATGGCTATTGATGGAAAAGCTTCATCGTCAAGAAAAGAGATAAAATATATTGATGCTGAATTAGTTTATCATCTAGGAGGTAACTTAGATTGTGCTCGTCGTGATAATGAACTGTTAAGTTTACAGATCAAAGACCTTGAGAAAGAGGTCAATAAATTAAGACTTGTGCACATTAATCAAGAGAAGTTAAAAGAACAAGTATTTTTTCTAGAGAATAGAGTTGACTGTTATAGAAAACTCGAAACTATTCTCAAAGACAAGATCACCGGTCTTGAGACTAAGGTTAGAGCCTACTTCAATTCTTATTCGAAGGCTAAAGAGTTCTACAGTAAGCAAGCTGTTAATCAAACATCTGGAATAGGTTATGATTACAATGCTGCTATTGGAGAATTAGGCATAAACTCCCCTCCTCATGTCTGTGCTAAAGGGAGGGAAGTACCACATGTGCTTAAGGGTGTTGATGAACCCCTCTATAAAGCATCAATTGCTGAACCATTTGATGCGACCTCTTCTGTTATTCAAGAAGAAATACGTGCTGAAGATCATGCTAATGAGAAGGTTATTTCCGAGTCAAGTGTGTCGAAAGTTCCAGTCAAAGTTGTGAAACCAACTGAGACTAACTCAAACACACATGAGTTGGATAACAAAAATGCCATGTCTACCATGCATAAATTGCCTGCTGTTAATCACTCTCATAAAGCATGTGGTGTTGCTAATTGTATGTTTTGTGCTTTCAATTTGATGTATGCTTATTTTAATGGTAAGCATGTTTCTAATGATAAGACTACTCCTCTTCAGCATGTGAATAATAAGAAGAATGATAGGTCTAAGACTGCTAGTCCTTCTAAGGCTAGAAAGGAGACATTTGTACCTAAGCCTAAACAGAAATTTGTTAAGGCTGTTTATAAGGTCAAATGTTCAGTCATTGAGAAAGTTGAGACCATGAAAGTTAAAAATGTTGTTTTGCCTGACAAAGGACAATTCTACAAGTATGCCGGGCCCAACCAAGTTTGGGTTCCGAAGAAGGTCTAATCCATTTGTAGTGCAGGACATTAAACAGGTGGAACCGGTAGTGTGGATTCTTGACAGTGGATCATCAAGACATATGACCGGAGATAGAGCCCTGCTATCAAATGTGGTTGAGAAAGCTGGCCCCCTGGTTACCTTTGGAGATAACAGCAAAGGTTTATCTGAGGGATATGGCTGTTTATAAGGTGGTAATGTTATCATTGAAATCAAACTTCTTTCTACATTAGTGATTTCTTATTTCATGTAAAATCCTTGAAATCACTATTGTACATCATTTCTCTCAAAAGATAAAATGTATAATTTTCATTCATTATATATCTTAAGTACATTTTATCTCTCTATTGCCATATGTTCTGTGATACAGGTTCAGTCTCCAATGAATTTCTTTCATTGACAGTCATGAGGTTGAAAACCCACAACGTCTATCCCAGATTGTAAAGACAAACACAGAAACAGAACCAACCAACACTCTCTTACCACTAAATATAGTATGAATGAGTGTGAGGGAGATAGTGCCTTAGTGCACCACATAAGGAAGGTTTTGTAGTCAACCCAGTAGCTTTATCTCCTACATAGATGAGTAGTATTTAAACCGAGACAACTGCTAGCCCCCATACATCTTCTCAAAAAGATGTAATGGCTGAAAAGGCATAAAAACAGTTACTTGATTCATTCCCAGGGTATCCGATGTAGTGTCACCACTTCAAATATAAACAATTCTTGATGCACAAGGAAAGGTTACACACACAAAGGATGAGTTGACGAAAACAAGAGTTTCGACCATTTTAAGGTCAGATTCGATTGTTCAAGGTTCGTTAATGGACTAATTGCCTTTACAGGTGTTAGGAGAGGATACTGATCCAAAAGCAATATGTCAGTGGTCAATGTCTACCTCCCCAGGATTAAATCCCCCGGATGCATCTGCGGATAGTAGATCTGACATAGGTGCAGATCGGTAACTTGTTGACAATGATTCAGATATTACCTGATGAGTCACAAGGAAATGTCTTCACAGACATTAGAAGGGAACTTTGATCTTTATGCTAAATTCGTTGGATCATTGTTTACCTTTCCAGAATTCAAATCTGGAACCCTAAAAGGGAAACTAGCAACTTGTAGATTATGACTCAGATTCATCTGACGAGTTTAACAAGGATGGGGATTTGCGAACTCCCATTGCACCACCTGTGACCTCCTTAAGGATGGCTAAGGTGATTTTCCTTGCAGGTACAGCTGAATGCTGGAGCTATGAGAGAAGAGTGATACACTTGTGAGAATGAGTGTAAACACGAGTGGAGAGAAGATTGAAACACATGTGAGGTACACTAAACAGAATCACACACTCACAATGAGGAAGAAAGAGAAACTACTTGTTATTTCTTTTCCAACCAAGTGAAATATGAGAACTCCTTCAGACAACGGCATACATTCCTTTTCTAAGGGGGAGATAAAAGCTTTAGTAATAGTTTGGAGGATTCCTCAACTAAGGGGGAGAAATAGCATGGAGGAAGAAAAAGATCCTACATGTACACTACACCACACCATTGTTGTTTGTAACTACGGATCCTATTGTACGGGAGAGGTGGTAAACACAAGGTGATTTTCTAGTAAGGGAAGAAGCTTTTAGGGGAGTACCATTGGTTTTTATCTGCGGATCCTATTGTACGGGAGAGGTGGTAAACGAAGGTAATCTTCTTTAAACAGTTGATTCTCATAGGGGGAGAAGCAAGAGAGATATGTGCTTCTCAACATGAAATGTGGTTGTACAAAAGAAGATGAAACTACTTGAAGATATGTTCAGTCTAGAGGAACATTTATTTGGAATCTGGAAAATGTTAAATGTGATCCAGAACTTTTCTGCTATTTACTTTGCATTCCTGTTTATATCTTTTTCTTATTTGTTAGTTGAGTTATCCTCTAGGTATTTGTGTGTTATTGTCTAACAAACAAATAGGGGGAGATTGTAAGGCATATGTCGTAGCCTATTTGTATATTCGAGGATATAACTCAACTCAAATAAGAATGTAATAAGTAAATAGTGGATCTACCGTCAAAGAGATCTCGCAAAGTAACATCTGTCAAAGGATTCAGAAACAAGGTTCATCTACAGACTTGAGGAGTTAATTCACTGAAAGAAGTTCAAGAAATTGATCAAGCCTCAGTGATTCAAATCAAGATTGTGGATTTAATCAAGTGACAGAGATCTCGTCAGGGTATCAAAGAATTACAAGGATTTAATCTGAAGAAAATCAATTATCAAAGTCAAGACATGAAGAAACGTCACGGAAGTTAGTCACTCATGAACCAGACAGTACATCGAGTGTCAACATTGAAGTGGTGGAATTGATTCATAATTCTCAGTGATTTTCAGAAGAATAGTTGCTGCTCAGGATTAGTATTAATTCTCTATTAATTAATTAAGTCATATAATTTAATTAAGAAAATAAATTATATCTGCAAAGATTAATTTATTTATTAATTGAATTAATTGATTAATTAATTCAGAATTAATATTAAAAATTTTCAGAAGTTTAATTGGATTAAAAATAGTCTTAAATCAGCAAGACAATTGAAAATGAACTAGCATGACAATATGGATTGTCATACCGATTGTCATGCCAAGTCATTTCAATTGTCATACCGAAAGTCATTGTAGTTCAATCAGATTGTCTTGCTAGTACAATCAATAGTCATACCGATTATCTTGTTGAGCTCAGAATTATCTTGCCAGTTCAATGAGAGTCTGTTGATTGATTTAAAAAGAACAGAAGCAGCATACATTCATTATCATCCATACAGAACACAAGTCAACAAACAAGAACTCAGCAGAAAAGAGAAGCAAAATATTTCATCCTTCATCTGCAAACTTCAAGATCATAATTTCTAGTTTGTAAAGTTAAATCGAATAAACTAGAAATCATTCTCTTGTTCTTGTGTAACTATGTTGCGGATCAAAATCCCTAGAACTTAATCTCAAATTGCGTTTAGCATTTGAATCTTTTTATTGCAAAAATAGAAAAAGTTCATGTTGAATTTATTCTAGATTTGTGATAATTAATTTGAGATTAATCCCTTATAATCGATACCGTTGTTGTAACACCTTTCAAGTTTAATAATATTTTTATTTAACTTGAATTTTGTTTCAATTTTTTATTCCGCGCTAAATTCGATTATTCGGTATTGTTTGTATTCAACCCCCCCTTCTACAAACACATTGGGACCTAACAGATGTCAACGGAGCTTCCATTGTCGACTAAGATCTTTTTGACTGTGATATTGCCTACTCGGGTGGTGATGATGAGTGTATCCTGATGACCCTCGACTAGGCCGGGGTGATAATCATCATCGAAGAATGAGATGACTAAAGAGGGGTTCGCGTGTGGGTGTTTGAAAGGTGAGGGATTTAAATTAAAAACTTCCGTTGCATATAATTTCCAGGAGTTACTTGAAGCGTTGCCTGCTGCCATTTCACCAAAGATAACATTGATAAATGTCCTCGATCTTGTCGTGGTATGTCCTCCTGATTGATATAATGGACTAGTTGTCCTCGTTGAATTTTAGTCTTAATGAGATTACTTAATTGAAATCATTGCTCTGTTATGTGGCCTGTGTTTTTATTATAGTCACAGTACCTTAAGCTCGGAGGTCGTCGAGGTTTCGTTGGCCTCAGGGGGTGAAAGTATGAATCTGTTTTTTACACGGTTAAAATTATTATTTTATCAATATTGAGTTTTCTGAACTCTTTCACAAGTCAAGGGCGAGGTTTCCAATCCTTGTCTCACCTGTCTCTTGGCAGGTAATCTATTTTCCGAAGTCTAGGGGTTGGCGAGATTCTCGTCATTGGTCAGGTTAAGGTGAGCAAGGGCTGTAACTTCTGCGTCGTTCGCATCTCGATGAACGAAGAGGTGATTGGATACTACTTACAGCTTCTTGTAACATCATTAAATGTTCTAATATTTGAAAGGCTGCTTGGAGAGTTTTTTGGTTTTTTCTTAAATATTTGCTCAAGGAGGAGATTATTTCTTGACTTATCGATACCATCCATTAAGAAATTTACCGCCATTTGATTAATGAGGTCAAGGTTTCAGCTATCTCTTTTTTGAAATGCTTCAAGAAGCTTCGAAGGCTCTCATTTGATTTTTGGTGTATAGTCATTAAACATGCTGTGACTTTGATGCCTTTACAGTTACCGAAGGAGCGAGTTGGAAACTTTCTTTTCAAATTTGCCCATGAGTCGATAGAACGGGGAGGTAGGTTACTATACCATCGAAGTGTTGTGCCTTGGAGGAATGTGGAAAAAAATTGGCATCGGGCAACTTTAGAGTGTTTGAAGAATTTTATACGACCATCAAGCGTATTGAGAAATGCCAAGCGGTCTGACGACCCATCAAAGTGATCGAGGGATGGTGTTTTCAATGTCTTATCGATATGAGCTTTTTCTAGTAACAATGATAGTGGACTTTCAGCCACATTCTCAAAACCCAACTGTGCGCATCATATTTCTTAATTACGCCTTGTCCTCTTGCATTTTCATAAAATCTTCATGAGATATGGTCTTTATGGACTCGGTTTTCTGGGAAGCCTCACCAGATGATACCGTTCGTTGGCATCAGTCGTGAGTGTTAGGAATATGTTACATTCTTGATGATAACTCACCAAGACACCTTAAGTAGAATTATTAAGTATCATTTAGAAGCCTTCAACGGATAACCAAAGTCTGTCTATCCTTTGAAGGAGTAGCTTATATTAATAAGTGTGTAGCACATTCTGTACACTATCATAGATGAGGCATTTTAAAGTTATAGTGATTTCTAAGTCCTGTTGACTACTAGAAATATAAACAAAATAAGTGGGCTAAGTGTAGATATAAAACGCCTTGTAATTTCATATAAGTGAAAGAGTATCAACTGCTAAGAAAACATCTTCAACTGCTAAACAACAAGCTTCAACAGATGACTCAATATGCCTTCAACGGATAAGCTAGTCAAGAGGTCTTCAACTGATATCAGATAAAACTTCAACGAATGCTAACAAGAAAGCTTCAATGGATGACACTAGTATAGTGTCAACATATGACAACAATGAAGCTTTAACAGATGATCAACAAGATAGCAGTTGATAGTGACTTGACAGAGGCTGAAATAGTCACATGAGTTGATAGTGCACAAAAGGAATGTGGTGGACTGCTTACAGGTTTAAAAGAAAGTGAAGCATTTCCATTTCCATGTAAAACAAGGTCGTTCAAAGATCTTATATCTTACTTGGATTGCATTGGACGGAGATATAAAGAAGCATGTGCATGCACCTAGCTGTTAGGACTTTTATTCTTGTTTATTGCACATGTAAACTTGGTTCAATATATAAATCAAATGTAGCAAGTATTTAAAAAACAAGTAAGAACTCAAGAATTAAGCAAGCCGTATTTTTAGAAAATACTCTCAAGTTTAAAGTTGTAAGAAATCACTTGTAAGCAGCTGTGTGCAATTTGCATCACAGAGATTTCTTCAAATATACATCTCCGGCGGAAAGACAAATCCACCAGAAAGTTTTTAAATATTGTGTTTATCTACTTTGCGTGAGTAGAATACTTCAAAATATTTATATGCATTTTGCTTATTCAAAAACATGGTTGTATATCCTATAAAGAGTTTTTCAGAATATAAAAAGAAATCAGAATTCCATTCAACCCCCTTTTGTAATTTTGTTATTGTATTGTTGGAAAATAACAGTAAGGTTGCGAGTACGTCTACTAAACATATGGTTCGTACTCATATTCTAAGTCGTCTTCTTCTTCATCATAATACTCCCTGACTCTTGGTTTTCTATCGAAGTTTGTTGGAGATCTTGATGCAACCGCTGAATTTCTCGTTGATGCTTGAGCTTGGCCGTGAGAAGGAGAGTCTCTTTTTCTAGGAGCCGAAGCTCTTCGTTTGAACAATCTAGATCTTCAAGCTCCTCTTCTCTTTGTGATTTCAATCGTTCGAGTTTTTCAAGGTGTAGACGTAAGTCGCTAAAGAGTACTTATTTTTCATTCGTTGTCTAAACCCGCTTTCGCTGATCCGGTTTAAATTTGCGCATTTTTGGTGGAGGTTCTTTAACCGTCAGTTTTAGTAACTGATCATTTAAAGTCTTCTCTGGAGGAGGAAACAAACATATTGGTTGCAATGTCGATGGCTTTGATGACCCCTAGTCGTCGGTTTTCTTTGGCACGGTGGAGATCTCGCGGTTTGTACTTTTCCTTACGCATATTTTTTGTAACGGGCTTATGTTTTCTACTATCATAATTTTGTTAAAATTAAAGATTAAATTTCGTTTTAAAGCCAAATGATGTACCCTGATAGTTTATGAATATCTGGATATAGTAAAAGATATAATCTGTAATAACCCATATTTTGAAATATTATTATTATAATTATTTGGAATTATTTATGTGAATTTTATGGGAATTTTAGTGAATTATATGATAATTGGAAGTGATGTTTGGATGTTTATATGTGATAAATTTTGAGTATTTCAATTTTTATACATCCAGAATAAAATATAGATAATTGTGATATTTTTCCGGTAATTTTTGGACTGTTATATGATTTTGTAATGATTTAGGGATTTATTAATTATTTTCTGAGTAATTATAAAACTATTTTATAAAAACCGGGAATCGTCCAACTTCAACCGTTTTTGTGTTTTTACAACCCGAAACTCTTCCGAAACTCGATCCTAACTTAATCTGGTAATTCCGGACATTTTCCGTGTTTTAACTTTTTCGATCCGGATTACGGTTTGACCCGTATGCGTCCCAGCGTACAATTTTCGATACGAAAATCGTTTTGATAAAATAACAAAACCCGTATTATCGAAAGACGGGATATTA
Organism: Apium graveolens; assembly: GCF_009905375.1. Lineage (NCBI taxonomy): Eukaryota > Viridiplantae > Streptophyta > Magnoliopsida > Apiales > Apiaceae > Apium > Apium graveolens. The sequence goes on from NC_133655.1 coordinate 177,952,203, forward strand.
TTACATTATCTTCATGTAAGGTGTTTTATAAGAAGCCCGGTTTTGATAATTATCCAAATCTGATACTAAATTATATCATTTCTATAGTTACTTAGCGGCTAAATAATCTATTTTCGGATCCGATATGATCCAATGAGATACTTGTTACGTGTTTAAGATGCATTTATATATATGAATCGATCCGTAATTTAGACGCGTGTTTATTTGCGTCTTTATCGTGTTACTCGTTTTATCTCGTTTTATGTGAGTTTAATTTATTTTATGTGTTTTCCGGTTTTTCTGTTAATTTAAGAATCGTTTCGGTTTTTCAAAAATTAACGGACCGGGCCCCCACCGGGACGTCAAAGCCCACAAAATTTACGTTTTTATTTTTATAAAATTATACGTATTTCAAATACCCTGTATTTTATATTTTTGAATTATTCGCAATTTTGGGGAAAATTTGATACAAATTTTATATTTTACTGTTTTTAAAATTATTCCCCGTAATTATTATTTTGGGGCCTAATTATTTTAATTAGGGGATAAAAACACCCTTAATTTATTTTAGAGTATTAATTTTTGTAAAAATATAAATAGCTGATCAAATTTTTTTTATTCATTTTATTTTATAAAAATTTAGAAAATAAGAAACTCAAGAACATAGTTGTTGGGGGTGAGATTTTATGCAGAAACTTTGATCACTGATTTTGATCGATTCAGGGAACCAAATCGAGTGATCTAGTAATCAAAATCATCCCCTTGACCTTTCTATTGATACCAATTTCAGAATTTAAGAGTAAGTTTGTGAAAAATCGAATTTGTATTCTTGAGCTTGAATTTCGTTTTTGATTCTTGAAGGGTTGTTTGATGTTTTTGATAGTTAATTATCGTTCCTGGTATTACAAGGATTGTTTTCATATATAGGTTGTATGTTTTTTATTAAGATTTAGTTATAACCGAGTTATAGTTTTGTTATATAATTTTGAATCGATTTTTAGAGTTATTGTTGAATTTGTGATTGTGTTTGATGATATAGATAGATTGTAGAGATTTGGGGGTTTAATTTAAGTTATAAATCATTGAGTTTGGCTTGGAGTTGTGCTGATTCGCGTTTTTCCGGTTGTGTTGCCGAAAAAACATCCGACTTTGATCAGATTTTGATACATAGGGATGATATGAATGAACTGAGAGTACATATGGACTGCAGAGTTGATTTGGGACGTTTCGGATAAAAAACGGAGGCAACCGGCTGGGTTTTGGCCTCGTTATGGTTGGCCAGAAGGTTGGACGGATTCTGGAAAATGTCACCTGATTCTGGGATTTTCCAGTTTCCGGTGACACATTCTTGAACTTCCGGTAATCTTCTCCAGATGGCCACCGTTCGATCTTCAATTCCCTAAATTTAGTTTCTAAACCTGGTTCTATCTTTTCTTTCTATAATTAATTCAAAAAAAATTTCTCTTATTTTCAAAAATCATTTATTTTAATTTTAAAAATCATTTACTTATTATTTTAAATTCTAAAAATTATTTACTTAATTATTTTAAATTCTAAAAATTATTTTCTTTTATTATTTTCAAAAATCCGAATTTTTATTCATTTAAATTGATTAATTATTTTGATAATTAATCAGTTTATTCAGATAATTTGTATTAATTTTATTTTAATTCCAAAAATTGTGGAAAAGTCATTTTTAATTCTGATTTTTCTAAAAATATTGATTTAAAAAGTATGTTGAGCTTTTACAATTTATATTTGGCATTTAAAAATCAATTAATATTATTATTAATTGATTTATTCTAATTTTATTCGTAATAAATAAACCGTTCGTCCGATTAATACGAAACGAACGCGTCTAGACTCAGAAAAATATTCTGATTTCAATAATAATACTTTTGAGACCTAATATCTTTTGTATTGAAAGGTTGTTTGATTTGCAAGTCATTTTGAGTCGATTAGATCATATTTTTGACCCGATTTTAGTTTTAAACGTACCAAGTCGAATGCTTTGACGAAGTGAGTCATATGTGATTTGAATTATGTGATACGTGAGTTATGTGTTTACGTGCTATGTGAATTACATGCGTATGTGAGTCAAAATTCTTGTGTTTGACTGTCTTCTTTATGTGTGGGATATCGTATGGGTAGACGATAGGATTTTGACGCGCAGTTCGTCGAGTAATTATCGTTTAGACGATTAAAATGTTATTTTCTAATTATAGTACGAGTCTTTCAAGACGATCAGGACCAGATGGAATGGATAAAGACTAGAGTTGAATAGTATGGAATATTGAGTTTGCAGCACTGTATGAGCAGCAGGCCAAAGGATTAGTAGAATAAAGATGGAGATGTTTGAGACATAATGTCAGAATAGATGTGTCATTACGAGTATGACTAACTGCTAAAAACCCAAAAGCAAGTATCCCTATCATCACTTATTGTTCAAGTGATATTTATTTTAAATATTCTTATGCAAGTATTGTTTTCCCTATTCTCGGTTCAGAATAGATAAATATTATACATATCGCTGAATTAAATGATTCTGTTTATGCAAGTACTCTTCTGATATTCTATGTTCAGAATAGCTAAGTGATTTTACCCATCAAATTACCGGATTTATAAATATTTTGGATTTTGAGAAAGATGATTTGGTTGCGAATATTCCTACCCAAGTAAATGGGGGAATAAAATTATTTTGGGTGTCAATTATTATGACCCCTTTTCAATAAAAGGTTTTAAGTTTGGATCAATGCGTAAGTGATCGGGGCGGACGGTCCATCGGAGGGCTATTTCTAAGTGTCATATGAAATATTATGACACAATTGTGCCACAAGCAGATATATTGTCTTTTTATTTGAGTACTCGTGTTTTGGGGACATGTTTCTATGAATCATGACCTTGTGCTATCACACGGGCTGATCAGCATATGCTAGTACGTCCGTCGGTGAATGATCCCAATATAAATTATTATATTATTTTTGATAATCATAGAATAAATGATTTATCAACTGTTTCTATTTTGGATTAAAGGTGAAATGCAGTTTTGATTCAGTTTCTGCTCGATTTTGAATAAAGTTTATGATTCATTCCATAATCATTGTTTCATGTTATTGTTGTTTACGATATTTCCGTAAATACTATTTTACGAGTTTTATTCTTGTCAAGATTCAAAGTATTGCTAAAGCATTTCATTCGAAAATATCAAAAAAAGTTTTGAATACAGTGAGAAACAATTATCCGATTCTTTAACAAATTTTCTGTTTCAGCAATTATGATTTTAAAATGTTCTACGCTATTGCAGAAGTCAGTTTTATATCAGAACGACCCTATACATGCTATAATGAACTTGTTGAGCATTTCTTTCGCTCATACTTGCCTGTTTTCAAATTTAACCTCCAGTGAGGATTAGCTTGTGCGGTTTAGCTGCGTAATACGAGGAAGCAAAGAAGAAGCTTTTGGAAGGTGGTTGGTCCAGGGTTTGCAAACTAGTGTAAGTTCTATTATATAAAGTTGTTTATATTATATTATATTATATTATAGTTGTGTATTTTATAGTTGGGCCTAGTATACTTCTTTTCGAAGTTATACTAGCGAGTTAGTATTGAATTGGAATTTGTTAGAGTTTTAAAAGAAAAAGAAAGTGAAAAATTTATTGGTGAAATTTTGTGAAATTTCGAATTCTTGTTTCTAGAACTGTAACCTTAAAAGATCTGGATTAGTTTGGGGTCATAGATGCTAAATATCTTCTGCTGGCATTTGCATTTTGATGTAACAGGTTAATTTGAATTAAGGTTTTATAGTGACGACCAAATCCTCTGACCCCGGATTTGGGGGCGTTACAGGTTGGTATCAGAGTTGAGGTTATAGTAAACTAGAAATGAGAGTGTGTAGGAGTGTGTATAGTTATGTAAGGACGTTTGAGCTCATATCGAGTTCCTATTGGACTATTGGATATAGTACCAGCGATTAAGTTAAAATAAGGCATTTTCGGTTAAGTTGATTGTGCTGAGCTAAATAGAACTCCGGGAAACTGCAAACTTCTATTGTGGAATCTTCCGAGACTGCGATTCGACGATGATGGAGATTATCGATATCCTTGGAACATGAAGAAATGTCTAGAAGTAAATGACGAGTCAATAGAAGAGTTCAAATAGAAGATGGGTATTAAGACTTTGGCAATACCTTCTCTTTTTATAACTTCTTTTGACCTCTCTCAAAAAGAGTTATCAGATATATATTCCCTAACACCCGTTTAGTCATTTTATGCCAGAATCTTGTTTTCTGGATTCTATTTCCTCCAGAAATATCAGCTTTGAAATCTTTTCAGTTTTATTCATTTGAGTTTGGATTCCTTTGATATTTTTTTATTCTGACTGAGATGAACAACCCTAAGTATAGGGGACACAAGGTATACTTGTTTGTGTGATAGGAGTGGGATGGGACGCCATCACTTGTGTGTATTGTGACTACAAGAAGGTTAACAACCTTTAGTAGTGTCTTAATTTGGAAACGCAATACCAAGTTCATTTGATCATATTGATCTCTTAGTTATTCTTTCATTTCAACAATACTTTCGTAAAAATTCAGATTTTGGTCCCGTTATGATATCAAATTCTTTTCTTTTTGAAATTTCATGATTTTATCATCTCAAATATTCGAAGGTATGCCAATTAAGTTGGGCTAAGTTATTTGGTCAAGTCAAAGTATGGCTTTGTGTTGGGATTAACAATAGCAACAGTGGATTGCAATGCGATTAAAATATCAGTGGCGTATACCGAAGTCGGTCTGTTACTTTATTTCTCTATCTATTTATCTCTATCTCTCTCTCTTTCTTTCTCTCTATCTTTCTCTCTATTCTTCTTTCTCGCAATCAGTAAAAGTGATTCTATTGAAGAATTGGTCAAAAGGTATGTGGAATGAACAATAATGCGGAGTGAAGCTCACATGATAACTGTATGGCATAAGGAATTTCAGTGTTATTTAAAATTTTGAGAAAAGTTACATATACAAGATTAGAAAAATTGGTAAGAAGGCCCTTAGTGCTTTCTTCTGTTAATTTCGAGGACGGAATCCTTATAAGAGGGTAGATTGTAATATCCCATATTTTGAAATATTATTATTATAATTATTTGGAATTGTTTATGTGAATTTTATGGGAATTTTAGTGAATTATATGATAGTTGGAAGTGATGTTTGGATGTTTATATGTGATAAATTTTGAGTATTTCAATTTTTATACGTCCAAAATAAAATATAGATAATTATGATATTTTTACAGTAATTTTTGGACTGTTATATGATTTTGTAATGATTTAGGGATTTATTAATTATTTTTTGAGTAAATTATAAAATTATTTTATAAAAACCGGGAATCGTCCAACTTCAACCGTTTTTGCATTTTTACAACCTGAAACTCTTTCAAAAACTCATTCCTAACCTAATCTGGTAATTCCTGACATTTTCGATATTTTAACTTTTTCGATCCGGATTACGGTTTGACCCGTATGCGTCCCGGCGTACAATTCTCGATACGACAATCGTTTTGATAAAACAACAAAACCCGTATTATCGAAAGACGGGATATTATTACATTATCTTCATATAAGGTGTTTTATAAGAAGCCCGATTTTGATAATTATCCAAATCTGATACTAAATTGTATCGTTTCTATAGTTAATTAGCGGCTAAGTAATCTATTTTCGGATCTGATATGATCCAATGAGATACTTGTTACGTGTTTAAGATGCATTTATATGAATCGATCCGTAATTTAGACGCGTGTTTATTTGCGTCTTTATCGAGTACTCGTTTTATCTCATTTTATGTGTGTTTAATTTATTTTATGTGTTTTCAGGTTTTTCTGTTAATTTAAGAATCATTTCGGTTTTTCAAAAATTAATGGACCGGGACCCCACCGGGACATCAAAGCCCACAAAATTTACGCTTTTAATTCACTCCTTTTCCCTTATTTTAAGATATATGAAAGATAATGAAAATAAAATTAAAAATTAAACATGTTACTATGTGTCTAATTGGTTAAAAGGCAGGGCTTTCAAGATGAACATAAATTTTTCTTACAGCAGAAATTCGCTATAAGAACTATATTGAAAAGGATAAACTTATAAACCAGTATGAATATGAAACAATGAATTACAAATTCATACAATCATGCTATTTATACATATCCTCTACGATGTAATATACACAAGGTACATGTTTATATATGCTAGCTAAGTCTAACCAACTGAAACGATTTTAACAGTATACGGGCAGCATCCGTGTAGAATAAATTCAGCTTAATGTGTTGGCTTGGACTAAACCATTATATCTTGGTAAATCAAAAGTTATAAGGTTTGAACCAAGGCACACTTTTTGAGTTTCCTTTTATTAGTTGCATCTCCTTGATTATGCTGTGCAATGTACTTGAAGTAATGTATGTAATATTCTCATAAAACATTTGCATCTAGGGCTATTGAAGCAGCGTCTTTAGGGTACTCCTATGCTCAAATGACGAACCTACAAGTCCTAGTTAAAGTCATTTATTTTAGTTAATCATCCGCATAGGGTTCTTCTTGCAAACTTTTCAGAGCATACTAAATCATCATCTACTTTGAGTCGCACTTAGTTTGTTCAATCTACTCCTAACCCTAGTTCATTCATCTACAACTGCCTCACCCCTTTTATTGATATGCTTCTTAACTACGTATTTGACATCAATCCAGGGGAAATTATTCCTTACTTTACATAAAAAAATTCACAAGAATAAAATTAGAGACGTCTAATACTATAATATAATTTTAAGGCTGATAGGCAGACTTTATCTATTCGACAATTTGAAGAACAAACAACCTATCTCAAATCTTGGCTCTTCCTTAGATCATCAAGAAGCCACTTACAACTTAATAAAAGAATAGTGTGCTAAATATTTCCGGTGTATAGTGTTATTCCCAAGGAACTTACAATGAGATTTACAGAAGGGGGGTTGAATGTAAATCTCAAAACTTTTTCAAGTTTTGAGCAGTTTCAAAGGCTAAGTGTTTTGATGAACAGTTGTGTGTGAATAGCTTTGAGCGGGTGCAGACAGATATATATTCAAGATACAAATGTAAAGAACACAAAGTCTTTAAAAACTTTTCTGGTGGATTTGTTGTTCCACCAGAGATGTGTATTTCAGAAAATCTGTGATTCAAAAGAATTGATCACAGCTGCATCCTAGTACAAACTAGATGATTTTCTCTCTATATTTTTCTAAACAGCTCTGGAAAATTCACAATCTAATTACTAGCTGCAACTTGGTTTATATATCACCAAGATTACAAGTGAAGACAAAAGCACAAATACAATTAAAAAGATTCTTCACATGTTTCTTCTTCATTTCTCTATCCAATGCAATCTAGGATAATCTTTGAATACTTCCTTGTTTGCACCAGAATGGAAATGCTGCATTTTCTTGATTCCTCCAAGAGGCTACCACATTCCAATTATCTCTGTCAACCCATGTGCCTCTATCAGCTTATGAATTGTCACTGTCAACTGCTATTGAACTTAGCATCCGTTGAATCTTTCATCCGTTGATGGCTTTATCCGTTGATGCATTAGCAGTTGAAGCTTTATCCGTTGAAGCACTCATCCGTTGATGGATGTTATCCGTTAAAGCTTTAGAGACATCCGTTGAAGCTTTGTTTCTCATCCGTTGAAGGCCTTTAATCTATCAGTTGATACTACTTCATTTATACATAATTACAAGGCATGAAATATTTACAATTAGCCCTCCTATTTGCATATCCACTAGTAGTCAACATGATTTATAATTTCCCACAACATCTAAGAATTATATCTTAAATACAGAAACTGAAATGAGCTACAATACTAAACTTATTTCTAAGTAAAGCTATTCCATCAATGGATAGCCAGAGTGGTCTTATCCGTTGAGGCTACAAACACTAGATTTTTACTTAAGTGTTTTGTTTAACTTATCATCAAACTAATACACGTATTCCTAACAATCTCCCCCTATTTATGTCTACTAGAATTGTAGGCATAAATTTGGGTTTAACTTGATGATAACAAAACACTTAACAAATATATGAACTGAAATCAAGTGGAAATTCAAAAGTGCTGCAAAAGTGTATGTACTGTGATAGAATTGAAGAATTACATTGTTTTCAAGGATGCTCCTTTAGGCTGAGCAAATTATTTTCTTTTCCTTTGATCCCTTATTTTCTTCCCTAGCCTCCTGTCATTTTCCTCTACTTGGAGTTGGAGTTGTCTGTAGAATTCAGCTTCATCTTCTTCACTGATATCCAACTTAGATTGCATGTCCTTGAGAGTTTCATTACTGGCAATTTTAAGCTGGTCTTCAAGTCTGAAAAATCTTCTGACTCCTTTATTGTCTCTGAACTCCATCAGCCAATGAGGTGATTTATGAACTGCAATTCCATGCTCAGGGATGAGTAATGTTCAAGGCAAGGAATTAAACTCCCACCAAGTTTTCCTTATGCTGGCAATCTTGTTGAGAATCTCAGTTTTGGCAGTCCTGGTAAAGCCAGAATCCCTTTTGATAGCTGAGTAGACTCTAATCAAGGTAGAATAGCCTTCATTCAGAATTCTTTGAAGAGGCCAAGTCCTTTCCTCACTTCCTTTATATTTGAACACTAGCCTTTCTGAGAGCTGTTTGTATGCACTTATTCCCCTTACTTCCTCCAGCTCATCCAGATAGAGTTCAATATCTATAAACTCTTTTATGTCACAAATGTGAACATAATCATCCTTTGAGGCTTGTGGCTTGGGCTTAGGTTTATATTTCTGAGTGAATTTACTTGAGGTTAGGGGAGATGTAGATTTGGATTTTCTTTTCAGTTTCTTTGGTGGTGGAGAGGTAGTTAGGAAGGTAGGCAAGTTGATGGTGTCCCAATCAATAGGTTTCTCTTTAGGAATGATTGGTTCACCATGGACATTTATACTAGGATCAGCAACAAAAGGCTCAGGAATGGAAGGTAGTGGTTTAGATTTTGATTGGGCCTCCACAGTGTCATCTTCACTCTTCCTTTTTGCATTGGCCTTCTTTCTGTTCCCTTTCTGCCATTCCTTTCTTTCCACCACACTCTCACCAACCACATTCCCCATATCCACATTTCTCCTTTTAATCTTGTCTTCTTCACTCTTGTCTTCAATCTTCTTCTTTTTTTCAGTCTGACTTGACTTTAGCTGTTTTTCAAGCTTTGCTTGTGCTCTTTTATCAGCCTTCAGCTTTTTAGCTTCTTTCTTTAACCTCATGGTTTCTTCCCACTTGGCTTTTGAGAATTTGGGATGTCCTTGCATCACACAGATACTTTTTCCCTCTCTAAAAATGATAGCCATATTCATTATTTCCACTACATCATTGGTCTCTTTGTGCTTTATGATGCTACCACCCAAAACTTTGTCTTCATCAGGTTTTGGAAGAGGAAAATCTACTTCTTTTGATTGACTAAAGTTTAGAGGGCTCTTTGTAGAGTCCCTATTGAATCTAGTGGATGCCTTGAGTACCATGGGTTTCAAATTCCTGAAGGAAGTTTCTCCAACCTTATTCCTCCTAACTGGCTTGTGCTCCATAATGATTGGCTCAATCTTATGCTATGTTTCACAGATAATGATTTTGAAGTTGTAGAGCCAAACATTTGTTGCATCCTTTCATCAATTTTTCTCCTTTGCTCCTTCACCTTTATCTCTGCTGCTGCTAGCTGGATTAGATCAATTCCATCAAGCTTTCCTTTGATTTGAAGTGTTGGAGAAGTAGTGATGGCAGGAACTAGCACTTTGGATATTTGAATGTTTGTAGATGGCTCCCCTCCCCCTTCCACCTTATTCTCCCCCTTTTTGTTATCATCAAGGAGAGGATTCAAGCCTTGTGCTTTAGCCAGTTGCATTAGAAGACTTGTTTGAGACTATTGATTTTGGAGAATGGTGACCACAGAGTTTTTAATGACTTGAACTCTGTCCTCCAACTTGGCCAGCCTCTTTTCAGCATCTGATTCTCTTCTCAGTCTCAGTAACAAGTCTTGCATGGTACCATAGGGCATGACTGAATCCAGCTTCTCAGAGTTGTAGGACTTCAAGTCAGCTATATCCTTCTTGAGTTCATCCACACTCAGATTATGTCTTAATTGATATAGCTTCATGAGATGTAGAGAATCTAGGTGGGCTTGAAGAAGAGCCTTGGTACCAGCATTGGAGGTGTTCTGAATGGCTTTTTGGATAGACATAATTTGTTTGACTAAGGATACATAGAATTGTCCTGGTGTTGACTCCTTTGTCAATGCCCATTCAGGTAAATCTGGAATAGAACTTGGGGCTTCATCTCCCCCTAAGTTCATGCTTCCATCAAATGAAACAGAGTCATCATCATTAGAATTTACTCCAAATTCTTCAGATGGCTCACCAGTTGTAGAAGGCATCAAGTTGACAGCAGCTTTATCCCTTTGAAGAGATTCTAAAGTATGTACTAGATTCAAAGTATTTTCTGCCTCCTCATTGCCCTGAGTAACCAACAATTGATAGGCTGAAACAGGATGAGTAAAAGTGTCAGCATCCAAGGAAATGTTATCAATTATAGCTTTGTAATGTTGCTGAAATTGTCTTTCCTTTTCAGCATCATCCATAATCATTGACTCATTAGCAATGGCTGGATCCACCCTTATACCTTCTGTACCTGCTTTTCTCTCAATTTCTCTCTTTTCTTGCATCAGGGGCTCCCCCTGGCTCACACTCCTCACACCCTCAACTTCACCTACTAAGGTGGCACTCCTCTCACTTTCTTTTGCCATGCTGGAAGAAATAGCATGCATATTTAGACTCTCAACCTCTCCTTTTTCCTGGGAGCAACCCAGCCTCTCACTCAAATTTTCACTCCCTTCCCTCAATCCTAGAAGTGATTGTATAGTAACCATGTCTTCTAAACTTGGAATTGAGTCAGTTGTTTGTGTAGAGACTATGAACGGATAGGGAATATCCGTTAAAGTAGAAACTGATGGTATCAATGGATAACTGCTGTTAAGCTTATCCGTCGAAGAACAACCACTTGTCAACGGATGAGGAATATCTATTGAAGAAGGAAAAGAAGTAGAAATTGAAAGTGACATAATTGTTGAATCTGTGTAGATTGATTTTAATTTAGGTGACACAGATTCTTCAACTAAGTCTGAAAGAATTGGCTGATGATCCAACAAATCATCTAACAGATGATGATCACCAATATTTGAGTGGGGCTCCTCCCTGAGTTGTAAAGAGGGAGAATCAGAAATTGATGTGAATATCATGTCCACATCCAGAGATGGTGATGGAGAATTTGGTGATTGATGTGTGTCAATTTTGAGAGAATGGGGTTGTGACTCCACATTTGTTGGAGTCACATCAAGCTGAATTTAAGAAAGCATAGATACATGTGGGTGTATCTGTGTAGTGTGCGCACCCTGTGTGGAAACTAAGGTTCTGACCCTCTTTCTTCTTGTAAAGGCTTTTACAGGTGAGTGTGTGGCTTCAGTGTCCCTCTCTCTTTTGTTCTGTGTCCCTGGTTGGGGACTATTTTCAATAGCTGCACCATTTTGGGAGGATACAACTAGGGATGAGTTTGAATTCTTTTCAACCACCACAGTCTTTTGAGAAACTCTGGCTTGGCTAGCTGGGGTATCACTTACCTCTCCTACCTTATCCTGGGGGGTTTCTTGATGTTCACCCCTCCCCTCACCACTCACACCCTGTTCACTCCCCTCAGGGTTTATGGTAGTTGTTACAACTGTTGTCTTTTGAGAAAGAACAGAGGTGGCTTTCTTTGACTTTGGTTTTGAAACTTTAGGTTTGGTGGCCTTGGTAGGAATCTGTTGGGACAAAGAAACAGATTCCATGGCCACACTTGAAGGCAAAGAAATAATGGGGTTGGAAGTAGTAGGAGTTGAAGAAGTATTTACCTCACTTACCTGAGGTGCATTCATTATTGGTAAATATACCAATGGCACCTGATTGTTGAGGTTAATTCTCAAAAGGTCTGCAAGGACCCTTTTCTCTTGTGCCCAGCACTTGATCTCATTGGTTATAACCAAACCTTCAGCAACATGGTTAGCCAATAACATAAATAATCTAGCATAGTAGATCTTATGAGGTCTATTAGCTTTGTTACCTAACCTGGTACCTAATTCTAGCATAACATAGTTGCTAAAATTAAAATACCTATCAGAAACTAGCATATAGAGCATATTAACAAGAGATGAAGTTATTGCATCAAAGTTACTAATTTTCCCAGAAAAAACCTTGATAAAGGCATCACCAAGAAAACTCCATTCTTTTCTAAGGCCTTTTCTTCTAATATTCCCTAAACTAGCAGAATCAAAAGAATAGCCTATAGAATCTAACATGCTAGATACATCATTATCAGTGTGTGGTGTCATGGCATTGTTCTCAGGTAGTTTGAAACAGGACTGTATATCATCACAGTTAATACAATAATCTTTACCTTTGAGAGTGAAAGAGATGGTCATATCAGTGGGGTTAAACTCCGCAGTTGTCCAAATTTCCTCAATTACCTCACAGTAAATAGTTCGGGCTTCCAGCATTGCATAGCTTAGTTTACAGTTCCTGATGAAGTCCATCATCTTGTGATAATCTGAGTGGGCTTCATTATTTTCCACCAAAGCTACGAAATTGTTTTTCTCATAGACAAATCCAGACTGGGACATTATCTTTACTACTGGTGCTATTGTAGTGGGTAGAGGTTGCAGAGAAAAGTTGAGAGTTTTGGGAGAGAAAGAGAGTAAAAGCTTTTGAAAAATTGCAAGAAAGCGTAAAGTGAAAATAAGAATTCAAAGAGCTTTTATACTTTCTCAAATTAAAACATAAGGAGAATGAATAAATAATTTTTTTAAGTAAATTACAGTCGTTTGAGAATAAAGAAAATCGTATGAATTCTGAAAACTGCCTTTAATACAAATACATACAACTGTGTGTATATATATGTATCAACGGTTAAGTAAAAGAATCAACGGCTGTGACTCACTTAAAACAACTGATGTGACACTTCAATGGATGAGGTAAACAGTTATCCATTGAAAATTAATACAGTTATATCCGTTGAAGGATAAAAATACCAGAAATGTATTTGTCTTTCAACGGATAATGAACATCCGTTGATAGAACAATTTTGGCTTTCAACGGATAGGGAATATCCATTGATAGAATAAACTTTACTTAAAGCCAACTTTGTTCTTGCAACAAATTCATTTCAGGCTTCAAAGCAAATTATAATAAGGATATGAAGTTATGAATAATTAAGCATACCTAGCTCACTTACTAATCTTGTGAATGTTGATTCATCAAGTGGCTTGGTAAATTTGTCTGCAATCTGCTTTTCACTTGGAACAAAATGGAGTTCCACTGTACCATTCATCACATGTTCCCTTATGAAGTGGTACTTGATGTCAATGTGCTTGATTCTTGAGTACTGTACTAGATTTTCAGTAATGGCAATGGCACTTGTGTTGTCACAGAATATTGGAATTTTGTCAACATTTAGCCCATAGTCAAATAGTTGATTACTCATCCACAGTATCTGTGCACAGCAACTACCAGCAGCAATGTACTCAGTTTCAGCTGTTGATGTAGAAACAGAATTTTGCTTCTTGCTGAACCATGATACAAGCTTATTCCCTAGAAATTGACAGGTGCCGGTTGTACTTTTCCTGTCTATTTTGCAACCTGCATAATCTGCATCTGAGTAGCCAATTAGATCAAAACCAGACTCTCTAGGGTACCAAATTCCTAGATTTGGAGTCCCTTTGAGATATCTGAAAATTCTTTTAATAGCCACTAAGTGAGATTCTTTAGGGTCAGCTTGAAATCTAGCACAGAGACATATAGAAAACATTATATCAGGTCTACTAGCAGTTAAATATAGAAGTGAGCCAACCATGCCTCTATAACTTGTAATGTCCACAGACTTTTCATCCTTGTTTAATTCAAGCTTGGTGGCAGTGGCCATGGGAGTTTTTGCAGATGAACAATCCATTAAGTCAAACTTCTTTAAAAGATCATAAATATATTCAGTTTGACTAATGAAAATTCCACCACTAACTTCTTTAACTTGTAAACCAAGAAAATAAGTTAGCTCTCCCATCATGCTCATTTCATATTTACTTTGCATTAACTTAGAAAACTGTTTACAAAGCTTATCATCTGTAGAACCAAATATAATATCATCTACATAGATTTGAACAAGTATTATAGAGCCATTAACATTTCTAAAGAAAAGAGTTTTGTCAACAGTACCTCTTGTGAAGTAATTATCTAGAAGAAATTTTGACAAAGTTTCATACCAGGCTCTAGGTGTTTGCTTTAGTCCATAGAGTGCTTTCAACAGATAATACACATAGTCTGGAAAATTTGGATCTTCAAATCCTAGAGGTTGGCTTACATAAACTTCTTCCTCCAATTCTCCATTCAGAAATGTACTCTTGACATCCATTTGATAGACTTTGAAATTGGCATGGGCTGCATAGGCTAGAAAGATTCTGATGGCTTCAAATCTTACAACTGGAGCAAATGTCTCATCAAAATCTATTCCCTCTTGTTGAGAATAGCCCTTGGCAACCAATCTAGCTTTATTCCTTATTACAATGCCATTTGCATCCATCTTGTTTCTGAATACCCATTTTGTGTCAATAGAGCTCTTGTTCTTTAGCTTGGGTACCAGCTTCCATACCTTGTTCCTCTCAAATTGGTTTAGCTCCTCTTACATTGCTAAAATCTAATCCGGATCCAATAGAGCTTTTTCCACTCTCTTAGGTTCCTCATGTGATAGAAAACTACTGTATAGACATTCATCTTGAGTAGTCCTTCTGGTCTGCACCTTAGATGTTGCATCACCAATGATCAATTCAAAAGGATGATTCTTGGTCCATTTCCTTTGAGGTGGTAGATTAGCTCTAGATGAGGTTGCCTCAATATTGTCATGATGTGAGATGGAGTATTGATTGGTTGAAACTCCCCTTGAGTTATTGATCCTTTGAAAGGAACTGGGAGTTCTATCAACTGATGAAGTACATTGATTATCCGTTGATAGACTATGATCAACGGATGCTTCATTATGTACTTCAACGGATGATGCACTTTGTCTTTCAACGGATGCTGCATTACTTCTATCAACGGATGCTGAATTAAGACTTTCAACTGATGCAGCATTTTGTGCATTATCCAAAGGCAGATTTTGAATCCTTTTCGAGGTGCCTTCTCCATCATTCTCATCTTCACTATCATCACAATATATCTCAATGTTGTGAAATTTGAGTCCTTCATGATGCCCCTCATCTGTTAGTCCATCAATCTTTTTATCATCAAACACAACATGCACAGATTCCATAATAATGTTGGTTCTTAGATTGTAGACCCTATAAGATTTTCCAGCAGAATAACCAACAAATATCCCTTCATCAACTTTTGCATCAAACTTCCCTTTGTGATCGGGTTGATTCCTTAGAATGTAGCATTTGCAACCAAAGACATGAAGAAAGTTTAAGGTTGGTTTTCTTCTCTTGAACAATTGATAGGGAGTCATGCCTTTTGCCTGATTAATTAGAGAAATATTCTGAGTGTAACAAGCACAGTTAACAGCCTCAGCCCAAAAATATGTTGGGAGTTTTGACTCTTCAAGCATTGTTCTTGCAGCTTCAATGAGTGATCTGTTCTTCCTTTCCACCACACTATTATGTTGTGGAGTCCTTGGAGCTGAGAACTCATGCATGATCCCATTTTCTTCACAGAACAACCTTATGGTAGAATTCTTGAACTCAGTTCCATTGTCACTCCTGATATTCCTTACTTTGAAATCTGGATGATTGTTGACTTGCTTAATGTGATTGATAATGATTTCATTAGCTTCATCCTTTGATCCAAGAAAGTAGATCCATGAAAACTTTGAGAAATCATCTACAATCACTAGGCAATATCTTTTCCTTGAAATTGACAATACATTGACTGGTCCAAAAAGATGCATGTGTAGCAGTTGTAATACTTCATCAATTGCTGATTCAAGCTTCTTAATGAATGATGCTCTCTTTTGCTTTCCTTTCTGACAAGCATCACACAGTCCATCCCTTGAGAATTCTACTAGAGGCATTCCTCTAACTAAGTCCTCTTTGACTAGATCATTAATTGTCTTGAAATTCAAATGGGACAGCTTCTTGTGCCATAGCCAACTTTCATCTGGACTTGCTTTGCTGAAAAGATAAGTAATTGATTCTGCATCTGTAGAGTTGAAGTCAGCCAAGTACACATTCCCTTTTCTAACTCCAGTAAGAACCACTTTGTTGTCCTTCTTACTTGTGACAACACAGGCTTCAGAATTGAAGGAAACAGTATTCCCTCTGTCATATAGTTGACTGATGCTCAATAGATTATGTTTGAGACCATCAACTAATGCAACTTCATCAATGATGACATTTTCTTTTGAAATCAAGCCATATCCCATAGTGAACCCTTTGTTGTCATCTCCAAAGGTTATGCTAGGGCCAGCTCTCTCCTTGAATTCTGTGAGCAGGGTGGAATCTCCTGTCATATGCCTTGAACAGCCACAGTCCAAGTACCATAGATTCCTTCTTTTTCCCTGCACACAACAAAACTAAATCAAGTTGATTTTGGTACCCAAGTTTCCTTGGGTCCAGCCTTGTTAGTCTTTTTCCTAGATTTCATACTTCCTGCATCTTTTGACTTAGGTAACTTTGGGTCAACCTTGCTCTCAGATGTAGTTGGTTGAAGTGTAGGGTTAGTCACAGAATCATATAGCACATTTGGTTGAATTTGATAAGGCATAGATTGTGCAAACATATTATTCCACATAGGTATATTATATGGCATTTGAGGCATACTGAATGCAGCAAAATAAGGATTATTAACATATGGCATGTTTACAAAATGTGCATGAGGATTCTGTTGAGACATACCAGGCATAGCATGCAGAGGTGACATAGACATGTCAGGCATGGAAGGATTTAAAGGCATGGGAGCATTCTTAACAGACTTGCAGTTAGCAGATAGATGATTAACACTTTTACAATGCACACAACTTGTTCTAGGAGCATACTTATCAGGTGTGTAATTGTTGTATTTGTTAATCCCTACCTTCCCATTTCTATTAGATTTCCTTTTAGTTTCCTTTTTATTCTCAACCAACTTAAGCCTATTTTTCAACTGATCTAAAGTCATGTGTCCTATATTCACCTTACTGGCATTTTTGGATGTGCTAGCTTCTTCTTTGACAAAGTTCTTGGAAGTTGAACCAAACTTCTTATTGAGATATTTCAAATTGTTCTTTTTAGAATCACTTGCCTGTTTTAATTGATGAGCCTTCAACAGATGCTCCTTTTCTTCCTTCAACGGATAACTTTCATCATCCGTTGATTCCACATTCGTTGACAATCCATCAATTAATTCTACTTCCTTTTTGTTTTTCTTCCAGGCATTCTCACAGAGTGATTCAATTCCCTGAACCTTGACAATCTGAGCACTAACATCCCTAGATGTTTTCCAGGCCTTTTACATCTTGCTCACGTTCTAATTGTTTAGAAAGAATTTCTATTTTCTTAACAGATTCTTCTAGTTCACTCTCAATAGATAAGCATTTGATTTTAATCTTTTCAAGCTCAATTACCTTACCCTCTAACACAACAATCCTATCACTTAAAAACAAATTATTCTCTTTAATTCTTGTGTTTTCTTTAGTTAGTGATTTAAGAGAAACACGCAAATGATATAATTCATTGGACATATCATTTATAGCTTCATTACATTCAATTTTAGAAAGTTGAGAGAGGTCAGTAGTAATTACCCGGTTGCTTGATGAACTAGTTTCATTTTCATCAGAATTAGCCATCAGTGCTAGGTTGACATATTCCATATCATCATCTTCATTTGCTCCATCAGCTGCCCAGTCATCCTGAGTCAGAAAAACTCTTTCCTTTTGTTTGAGCAGATCGAAATATTTCTTTTTGTAATCCACTTGCTCAAATTTCTTCTTTTCAGAAGTTGGCTTTCTGCACTCATTTGCAAAGTGCCCACTTATGCCACAGTTATAACATTTGAACTTAGATTTGTCCACCATGTTCTTGTTTGGCTTAATGAATCTAGCATTTTTCTTGAATTTCATCTTTGCAAACCTCCTGGACAGAAAAGCCAGATGTTCGTCAACATCATCAGAATCATCTTGACTGGAACTATCTTCAACCTCAGCTACTTGCTCCTTTCCCTTGCTTGATTCTGATTTGCTTGTGCCAATTTTGAGACTTGGCATTGTCTTTTCTTCATTCCTGGCTTCAGTCTTCTCATTGTCAGCTATAAGTGCAACTGATCCACCTTTTCTCTTTCCCTTTTCCAACAGCTCATCTTGCTCCATCTCAAGTTCATAGGTCTTCAAAATTCCATATAATCTCTCAAGTGTGAAGTCCTTATAATCTTGAGAATTCCTTAGTGAAACAGTCATAGGTTTCCATTCCTTTGGTAGAGACCTCAGAAATTTTAAGTTGGAATCCTTGACTTGGTACACTCTGCCATACAGTTTCAATCCATTCAACAGTTTCTGAAATCTATTGAAGGTGTCATTCAGTGATTCTCCTTCTTCAAAATGAAAGTATTCATACTGTTGAATGAGAAGCTGCATTTTGTTTTCTCTAACTTGTTCAGTACCTTCACAGATAAGTTGCACAGTATCCCAAATTTCCTTAGCATTTTGGCTGTTAATGACATTATCAAACATATCTTGATCTAGGCCATTAAACAGAATATTCATGGCTTTATTGTCCTTGTGAACCTCTTCAATATCTTCATCAGTCCATTCTGCTTTTGTCTTGGGGAATAGACTGTCCAACAGCAACTGTGGCAGTTGCAGCTGTGGCTACCTTGTGAGGGATGTGAGGACCATTTTCAATACAGTTGATGTAGCTTTCATCTTGAGAGAGAAGATGTAGATGCATCTTCACTTTCCAGTGATGATAATTATCTATTTCCAGTATTGGAATCTTTACACCAATATCCTTCTTACTCTTGATTTTAGTAGAATAGATCTTTAAACTCTTTGTAAGTTAAGATCTTGCTCTGATACCAATTGTTATTCCCAAGGAACTAACAATGAGATTTACAGAAGGGGGGTTGAATGTAAATCTCAAAACTTTTTTAAATTTTGAGCAGTTTCAAAGGCTAAGTGTTTTGATGAACAGTTGTGTGTGAATAGCTTTGAGCAGGTGCAGACAGATATATATTCAAGACACAAATATAAAGAACACAAAGGCTTTAAAAACTTTTCTGGTGGATTTGTTGTTCCACCAGAGATGTGTATTTCAGAAAATCTGTGATTCAAAAGAATTGATCACAGCTGCATCCTAGTACAAACTAGATGATTTTCTCTCTATGTTTTTCTAAACAGCTCTGGAAAATTCACAATCTAATTACTAGCTGCAACTTGGTTTATATATCACCAAGATTACAAGTGAAGACAAAAGCACAAATACAATTAAAAAGATTCTTCACATGTTTTTTCTTCATTTCTCTATCCAATGCAATCTAGGATAATCTGTGAATCTTTGAATACTTCCTTGTTTGCACCAGAATGGAAATGCTGTATTTTCTTGATTCCTCCAAGAGGCTACCACATTCCACTATGTCAACCCATGTGCCTCTGTCAGCTTATGAATTGTCACTGTCAACTGCTATTGAACTTAGCATCCGTTGAAACTTTCATCCGTTGATGGCTTTATCCGTTGATGCATTAGCAGTTGAAACTTTATCCGTTGAAGCACTCATCCGTTGATGGATGTTATCCGTTGAAGCTTTAGAGACATCCGTTGAAGCTTTGTTTCTCATCCGTCGAAGGCCTTTAATCTATCAGTTGATACTACTTCATTTATACAAAATTACAAGGCATGAAATATTTACAATTAGCCCTCCTATTTGCATATCCACTAGTAGTCAACATGACTTATAATTACCCACAACATCTAAGAATTATAGCTTAAATACAGAAACTGAAATGTGCTACAATACTAAACTTATCTAAGTAAAGCTACTCCATCAACGGATAGCCAGAGTGGTCTTATCCGTTGAGGCTACAAACACTAGATTTTTACTTAAGTGTTTTGTTTAACTTATCATCAAACTAATACACATATTCCTAACATATAGTAAGTACGATCAGACGCAATTATAATTCGCTCTATTAAAATTAAATACAATTCAATTACAAGTTCATCACATACAAGCACAAACATCATTACAGAACACGAGTTAATTAGTGAAACACTTTGAAAGGCGTGTATTACAAACTACCGGGCAAGACAAGACATCCGGGGCGCTAGTATTATACTCCTGTATTACGAACTTTTCATTTTTGTTATAATTTCAAACTCCAAACTAGCTTATTAAAAAATTACAAATTTCATAAAAAAATTCGTACATATCTGTTAGCCATTAAAATATATTATGATGTAATTTTTCACCCTCAAGATAATTGTATCTTTATTAAGTCATAACGGTACAACTCAGAAGATGGTAAAATATCTTTTTTCCCTCCGATTATATCGGCGGTAAAAATGGTTAACGGTTACGAAACTCATAACATCAGGATTAAAAAATACGAGTTCAATTAGCCAAGACTCATGAATATAATATTATTAATTTAACGGCCAAAAGGTCATCAAAGCTAGAAACTAAACTTCTTTATATGTGTTTTGTTTGGTCATGATAATGATTTTTCTCATTTTTCATATATGATAAAATGATATTTCTATTTATATCTATCATCGGAAAGTCCTATACATTACATTGTTAGCTTTTGCGTGTTGGTGTGGAATGATTCAATTTTATAGTTTTTAATAAATACTATTAAAATTCACGCTTTTTTTAATATTACATAATTTTTTTATAAATTTAATTTGAATTGAGATCTTAAATTTGCTATTTAATTTTTTTAAATGATAGGATTTCATGATAAATATATTAATACCCGTATATGTTCACAATTTTTTTAATAAGAGATATTAGAAAAAGACAAGGATACTAATTTAACGATTTAGTTTAATTGATATTTATATGTGTTTTTACAAAAAAATGATTATATTTTAATTAAAAGTTAAGTTTTAGTTTTGATTAATAATATATGAATTATATTTAATCTGATATTAACTTCATTTTATTTTTAATATGATATTAACTTTCATTTTATTACGAATCAACAGTTTATATAATTTTCAGGCCTAATTACATTGACAAAATTCAACTAATTATTTTTAATTTTATTTTAGTTTCTTAAGCCCGGTTTAATATGATAATTTTGTTTTAACCAGACATATAGTATATATGATTTTGTTTTAGCTATTCGAATTATATTTTGATAAATTATTTATTGATAATATTACGCATAGATATCTATAATATATATATATAATATTTAAATTGTTTTTAACAGTAAAGTTTGTTATTGAAATTTATTAAATAAAAATTAAATTAGTAGAATAAGTTGACTTTAATATCAATTAGAATAATATAGACATCAATATGAATTATAATTTAAATTTGTGAAAGATTTGATTTTAATATCAAATAAAATAATACATAATTCAATATAAATTATAATTTAAATTTGTAGAGGAAGTTAACTTCAATATAAATTAGATTTTAATGTTTTATGGGTAATTTAAGGTGAATAAAAGGAATATTTTTCACAAATTTATTTTTTGAATTTTATTTTTTCAAATAAAAGTTATTTAAGAAAAAAATTAAAAAAAACATGTGAAATTGTGACTTTTATATACGTTAAAGTACGAGAAACAAACATGCACTGTGAGAGGGAGGAACTGGGGACCAAAGGGAGCCCCGGTACCCGCCAGCTCCGGAATAACCCCAAATTTTCAATATAAAATTTTAAAATTTACTAAGAATTTTTCTTTCGGTCCCCTAAATATATAAAAAGAAATTGAATTTAAGAATTGGCTAAACAAGTTTTATTAATTTTGTTAAATATTTTATCTAAAATAATATGGGTTAGATGAAAATTAGTGAATTTATTCATTTAATCTTAATTACTTAATAGTATATAAAATGAACATGTAAGATTGTACAATTTGAGATAATAAAAATATATCGATGAAGTATCAAAAATAAAACACCTGTTTTGAAAATAGACATAGACGTATTTACAATTCCTAATTTCACATCTCTATCTCTTCTCTCCCTTTAAATTCATCAGTAAATATGAGCAAGAGAAAAAAAAATATATCATATTTTCAACCCATGAAGAAGCAAACTATTTGCGAAAATGAAATACAACATATTTCTACTGCTACTGCTACTGTTGCCTCGGTTGAAGTTACTGGAGATAGAGGTCATGGAGTCAAGCCTCAAATTTTTGTCCGGACAAACAATAACTCTAAGCAACATGATGATAATAAAGGTACTGACTCTAAGAATATTGATCAAAGTCTTGATTTTAGTTCATTGTTATGTGATCCTGGTTTACGAAAACAAATTGAGACTTGTGATTCAAATAAAGAAGACGAAAACAAATTGAGACTTGTGATTCAAATAAAGAAGATTTAGTTAGGAAGGCATATATTAATCTTGGTCCATATCAATATGTGCAAGTTTATCATTTCTCATGTCCATAACATCATTCTTGTTGATTTCAAAAATGTTGGTTTGAGAAATTTCCTTGGTTAGAGTACTCATCAAAAAAAGATGCAGCAAATTCATTAAAAAGTTGTGGTTCCAATACATTAGAAAGTTGTGGTTGCAATACATTTATTATCAAGAAATTTAACACTTGGAGGAAAATAAATAATTGAAAAGATTGTGTTTTTAGATGTCATTCAATATTGAATGAAAGATAAGTTTCTCATAAATTATTTGTTACTATATATTGAAAAAGAGATTGTGGAGATCATTTATATTAACATAATTATTGATTCATTTTATTTAATCAAAGAAAGATGCGCGTATCTCAAATAAACCGGTATATTTTCTATTTTTATCAATTTAATCCCCAATATTAAATTGCTGGTTCCGCCCCTCCAAGAGAGGGAGGTACTAATAACATAACTTGATTTTTCGTCCCATCCTCGTAATTCCAATATATAGTTTCAAACTTTGATACTTCTATTTAAATTAAATAAATTTGTCTCTAATAACAAATATAAATATTCATTTTGACTTTTAACCGGTCAACTTGATCAAATTTTTGAAATTTATACCTTCTATATTATTAAAAAAATAATAATAAATACATTATTGCTAAGTACATTTAGTCCATTTTAAAATTTAACTATCAAATTTTAGAAATAATCAATCGATAAAGTTAAGTCAAAAATTAATAAATTTGACTCCTAAAAAAATGATGAACATGTAATTATGGATGGAAGGACTATTATTTTAATCTATCTTTTTACATTTCTAGGTGATGTAGCAAAGCAGCTAGCCGTTAATATACCAGAAACGGTTTAATAGAAGATCTTTGCATCGATGATCAGGTTTAAAATAACTTGCAATTTCCTTGCAACGACTACAAAAGAATTTCCCTATGCATCTCGAGGACTATCAAAAGACTGTGTCTTCCTCACATTCCAATGGAGGCCATCATGAATGCTGCGGAGGAAATCATTGGTAGAATCCACTTGGCATGCCGTTGAGACGGGCCAAGAAGCCATGCTGCATACAAGTGCATCTCCTGGTACTAGCTCTTTCCTGTCCTTCCCATCGAATGACACCCAAGCATTGCTTCTGCTATTTAAAGGTACTAAAACCCTAAGAGTTACGTGCTCAGGTAATATTAGAGGCCGAAATGACAAGGAGTGGGGACAAATTGGTGTAAACAGGATTCCAGGAACCTACAAGTCCAATGAAATCCAAGGGAATAGTGTTTACAAATATGGATCAATGTGATAAACAGATATAATATTAGTTCAGCATTGATTTTACTGGATGCTAGTAACTAACAAAAGGTAGGGTTGACATCCAAGAGAACAAAGAACCAACTCATAACAAGAAAAAACTCCTCCAATAACTATTCAAAACCATATAGGAGAAAAAAGATTTACATTTACAGCTAAAATTTATTACTTTCACAGTTTTGCAAATCAGACTTTTCACTTTGTGACCTAGCCTAGTTGTAGCTGAACACTTTTTGGAGCAAATGGGGGCAATCGAAACAAAACAAATATGAAAGTGACGCAGATGTGAGAATCTTCTATAGGATTTTCCAGAAGATTATATATGTTTGTAAATTTGAAAACAATCTGATTTTTTCTTCCCAAGGTCATATCATATTCATTTACTGTCTTGTATCTGGCTCTCACAGACTAAAGCAGCGTGCAAAAATGCATAAACTTCAGTTTAAGGTTCCCAAATATTATCTCTTGAACATAATATATGTTTATACAAATGGAAATATATTTAGTGACTAGCATATATAAAACATAAGTGTAAAACAAACCTGAGGATGGACCATTGATCCTCCAGCAGCCAGGGAATAAGCAGTGCTTCCGGATGTTGTTGACAATATTAAACCGTCCCCTTGTACACAGGTAACGAAAGCGTTGTCACAATAGCACTCTAGATTGGTGAGGAATGATGAAATTCCACGGTCAATTGTAACTTCATTCAATACAAGTATAGCTCCTTCAGTATGGTGCTGATTTCTAGTTGCATCTCGAATCACATGGCATTGTAATCGGTGTCGTAATGTGATGTTAAAGGGGCCACGAAGGATTGCAGCAAGACAGTCTCTAAAATTCTCGCTATCTGAAGATAGTTAGAGAAAATTGCAGGAAAGTATATGTATACAACTGAACTAGGTGTCTAGCTGTGGTTGGTTGTATTCAAATTCAAGTTCACAATATATCAGAGAAGGAAACATTTAATTACTGAATCTGTCTAGCGCATTTACAAACATGTATCAGATGAAGAGGAATTATCTGTTGTAGAATTTGTTCGGACTTCATTGATGACAAATATAGACTTTTTAACAATGAAGGATACAGAAAGGGGTCATGAATCCCAGACTACCCAAAGAAAAGGGAACAACTGGTGGCACTGGCCCCTTAAACATCGAAGCAGCCTTCAAATAAGAAAAAAGAATATATTGAATAAACAGTGAAAATTCCAAATGCGAGAGTTAAAATTACAAGAACAAATAGAAAAAATTAACAAATTGAACCAGTCCGATAACCATATAACTACTCAAACTAATACATTAAGATCCTGTTTCCATGCTTGCACATCAGTACTAGTTACAATCAAGTTGATAATTAAATCATAAGCAGAACATACATCATCTATGAAACTTATGAAATATACCAAGTTCTGCTGACACAAAGCTACATGAGTTAAAAGATACATGTAATATAATTCTTACAATCAATTGGTTTTAGATTTTCAAACACAAGGCTTAATTATAATTTAGCTCTTCAAGTATAACTTGATGTACACATGAACCCTTAAACAAATATATTGTATATTTTTACCCCTTAAGTTTTAAACACTTCAACCCTTTTACTGATTTTGTTTGTAACTTATAAGGGTTGTATACTTTTTCCCTTTAATTATGAATTTTGTACACTTTAATCATGTACACTTGTTTAATTCTTTTAATAAATTATTAAAATTTACTTAATTTATTTTTTTTTTAATAATATTACTATCATATTAAATAATTTATACAATCAAATATGTTTAAATAATTTATATCGGTTATAATCACATTTATCATGAGATATTAATAGTACATTCTAATTGTGCTTGATTTTATTACAAGTACAATTAATAATTCTAATAAGATTCACCAAAAGTAAAATAAATGATAATACTACGTAGTTAATTAGTATATCTTCTATATTTATATTATTTGATAAATAAAATATGACAAGAAAATGATTGACAGACAATATAGCCCTTGAAGTATATGATTGCAAACGTAATAACCTTAGAGGGAAATATTGGAAAAAAATTTAACAAAAGGGTTAAATTGAACAAATCTCATAGTCATAGTTGAAGGGTTATAATATACGACGCTTTTCTTTTAGGGGTTCATGTACAACATGTCATACTTTTAGGGTTAAATTATAATTAAGCCTAAACACAAACCAAAAACAAATTCCCAGGGTAAGGGTCATTTGTTTACTCTGAATCAAATTTCTAGATGATTGAAATTTATGGATGGTTGATATTTTCTTTTTATACCTCTCAAGTAAGTTGGATTAAAATTTCAAGAACCTAGGAAGCGCACCGACACTCCAAAAATGATGTCGTATGCGTGTCGGACACAGCTGACACGGCACCGACTCGGCTGGGTACGTGTCCGACACGCCACATGGCGTGTCGACAGAAAAAGGCAACTGACACGCGTCCGACACGGGTTCGACACGTGGCCGACACGGCCCACCGACTCAGCCCATATAAAAAAGCCCAAAATCATCTTAAAAAAGCCCAAAATCTTTTTTCAAAAGCCCAAACCATCTTATATTAACCCTAATTTTGTGTATTTCTGTCTTTTATAACCTCCCCTCTTCATCTTTTATAACCCTATATTTATACAATCAAATATATACATACATCTATATATATAAAACACATATAAAAATATTTTTTATATTTTTATAACTTTTTTTTGCCGTGTCCCGTATCCAGGACACTTTGATAATTGACGAATCCCCGTGCCCCGTGTCCCGTGTCCCGTGTCCCGTGTCCCGTGTCCCGTGTCCCGTGTCCCGTGTCCCGTGTCCCGTGTCCCGTGTCCCGTGTCCCGTGTCCCGTGTCAGTGTCGGTGCTTCTTAGTCAAGAACATACATATTTTCAATTTTTTTTACTTTATGTTTTAATATTCATGTAAAAACAAATCTAACCAAAATTTACTTTACAAATCTTTAAAGAGCTATTTTGAGAAAAAGTGGTGTGTAATTCAATTACTATAGCTTGGTATAATAGCAGAAAGAACATCTTTGAACCGTTTAGTTGTCCAGGTGGTTTTATTTGTCATCCAGGAAATTTACAAATTCACATGCAAGCTGAATCATTGAACAAATATCGTCCAGAAGTTTTGGTGTCATTTACCTGTAAACATATGAGCCCTAACATGATGTTCTTCTGGTGAGGTTACAAGCTATGTTACTTAAACTCGGCTAGAAGTGTCCGATATGGACACATGTCCAAGTATCAGACTTTGAAACATTTTGAAAAATATACATATTTTTTGCTTAAAATAAGTGTCCAAATCCGAGTGTTCATGTCCGAGTGTCGAGTGTCCGACACGGGTAATCAAAGGTAAAATGAAGAGTCCGAGTAATTTAGGTTACAAGAATAGTCTTCAAATTTACTGTATCTTGGATACAAGTAAATTGCTAAAAAAGCACTAATCGATATCCTTGGCCCAATCCTTAGAGAAAAAAGTTTCAAGGAGTTAACAATAGGATTAAAATGACAGGTAAACCAAAGAGTTGCATTGTGAACATATCCTCTAAAAATCCTAGCAGGACTGCAACGAGTGCTAGTTGTGAAAAACCAATATGCCTGAACAGCTGAAAGCAATAAGATGACTTAATCAAAGAATAAAGATTACAGTACCGAATAAAACCACTCATAGTGAAGGAATAGTACTACGTTACACTTATGAGAAAGATTCACCTGACATTTATACTGCAAGAAGAAGCACCAGGAAAACACAGTAACCATGAGAACAGATCTTACCAGAAGACAGGCCAGATGCTGACCACATGCAGAAAGAAGAAAAACAGGGAGCGCAGAGAGAAGGGAAAGAGAGAGGTGGCAGAAAAGGGGCGGAGGAGTTTTAGCATAGTACCACAATAAAGCTACAGAAAACATGCTAATGTTTGATCACACATTAAATAATGATCTATTTCACACTTATGTTAGAATATCTTATGGACATACCATTTTACTCTTTGGGATAAAAATATGGAATTGATTATTTAAAACTCATGAATTTTGCACTCGTATAATCGATTTCATAAAAGTTGGATACAGAATTCTGAATCATGCAATTCATTATGATTCTGATAACTATAAAAGCGTTGCTAACGAAGTATTGATGCAGTGGTTGAGCTCTTGTACCCCCTTGCGGGAGGTAAGGATTTCGACTCCTGGCGTGTGCGTGTGTAATCAATTAGCAAAAAAACTATATAAGACCAGGAGGAGTCTTAGAGCATGACAAACCTACAGAAAATATATGCTGATGTTTTATTTCATGTAAAATAATGATTTGTTCCTATTTAGGTGAAGATATTTTACGGATATATCATTTAATTTTTGTAATAAGGATTCTTCTTAAATTCATGAATCTGGCATATAATTGATTTTATAAAAGTTGAATCCAGAGTTCTGAATCTTGCAAATCATTGTGATTCTGATAACGTGAGAGGGAGAGAGTCTGCATTCACAGTAAAAAAAAAACTAAAACAAGTTGTATCTATAGTTCTGATACCATTGCATCTAATTGTCAAGGGCCTTCGGATTTTAACTTGATGCCTAACCCTCACCAATTAATCAACTATTTAAATTTCAAAACAGCGGTTTTACTTGTTATTCATATTAAATTTCATTGCTGTTTTACTCTGAATATGGGATATCCTATAATATGATATGTTCTTATTTCAACCAAATTTTGCAAGTACATAATCTCAGAGACCTATACATTACTTCATTATCATTTAATTTTATGAAGAACACTAAAAGTGAACAATTCAGTTGCTAGCCAAAAGAGTATACCTCGAATAACAGCAATTACATGACAATAAACAAACTGATTAAGTTCATGTTTCATCTTAAAAACCTAGGTATGCTATGTTGAAATCAAGAGCGAATCATAATTACATAAACTTACCCACAATACTGTTCCATCCCCACCAAGAGTCACAAGGAGGTCAACTTTCATGTGCAGCAGCAATATCTCCTTTTCTGTGAAGAAACAGCCAAGAAACATGCACATTTATCAAGTTACTAGCAGAAGCCTGATACAAAGTCGACTAAAAAAAGAATAGCCTAATTGACTCCATGACACAATCATGTGTTGTTCTCATGGAAATCAGGAACACAGTAGTCCGATAAAGTAACATATAAGTGATTAGCATTTAGCATTTTATTATATTATTTCATTACAACTTTTAAACCTAGTACTAGCATCACAGAGAACACGTGCATGTTTTTTATTTATTACATAAATTTTAACATGAACTAATACTATCGAATAAAGTAAATATTAGGGTTTATTATACATTTGCCCTTGACGTTTCAAGGAATGTTGTAATATCCCAGAAATTTTGGAATAATAATAATAAAAGAAAATTAGAGATTAATGATTAAAATTTTATAAAAATTGAGCAACTCCAAGAGGCACTCTTGCGGTATAATATGGCCTTGTACTATTCATCTATATGTAAGTATGTTACTAGTTAATAAACCCGTAGTTTTACCTGGTGCATATATATATGGGCCCTATGTTACTCAGACTCGGATAGAAGTGTCCGACATGGACACGTGTCCAAGTACCGGACTCAGCAATATTTTGAAAAATATACATGTTTTTGGCTTAAAATAAGTGTCTAAGTCCGAGTGTCGAGTGTCCGACACGGGTACTCGAAGGTAAATTGAAGAGTCCGAGTAACATAGTATGGGCCTGTTTCCATTGTAGTAAGAACTAAGGTAGTAATTTCAGAGGTTTGCTATAATATTCGGTATATATTATATATGTCTAACCTCATTCAAGGGTTAGAGTGGATATAACAAATATTAATTCTTGTGATTTACTTTGAGTGCAAAGCCTAATACTCAAACCTTTATAATCTTTTTCAGTAGTGATTAACATTACTGACTGAGCACTTATTTCATGAGTGATTAAAGGGTATCAAGATCCAATCCGTTCTTTCTGGACTGATTAAACACGTATTGGTGCTGACAATTTTCCGTTTAACTAAAAATCATTTCAATTTTGAAACGATAAGATGTTTTAATGGAAAAAATAGTTAATATGTGCAATTAATATTAATAATAGTGACCAACATAAAGAGGTGTGTGTGTCTTTGATGGTGATTATTGCACTCATTGTAATTTACCAAAATATCCTCTTTTGCTACTATAAAAGGTAGATCAGGTCTCAAAGCTTACCATTGGTCCAGGTTTGAACAAAGTTGTAGAATGATGATTCTGCTAGAAGTTCAGATTTCACTCTTGGTTCCACTAAAATAGTCATGTGTTTCTGGTCCCTCAACCACCTGAGAGTTTTAAAAGACTGGTAAGGCTTATAATAACTTCTGAAAGAAACTTCGTTTCACTGAGATGAAGGAAACACAGAAAAAAATACAGATGCAATGCAGAGATAACAATCATATATTTACAAAATAGTTGCATCCAAGGTCAATAAACACTATAACATGCACATGAGCTGGCAATATGGAGTTACCCAGATAAGGGAGGAGAAAGATAAGAAAAAGCAGTAGCTGGGATGTATAAACTATTAATACTGACAATAATGGGACTATGCAATACTATAGTTTTACAATACGAAGATAGAAATAAGATGTCATTCTATCCAAACTACCGTTTCTACATAATTAATTTTGTTTAATAATCTCTCCGAAACTTGCTAAAATCAGTATAATGAGATTTTGTTGCTTAAAAACAGTCAAACGGAACCCCTTATTTAGAAAAATTTAAAAATTCAACAAGCCAAAACTCAGAAGTGCAGCTATGCAGAACTGATTCTAAAAATACTACAGAAATTAGAAACGGATCAACGAAAATAACACATATCAGAAACCATTCAGAGAAGACCACAAAATATCAGAAACCAATTAGGAGCGGACTGGAGATATCATAACAAATTCAGAGAAGACTAGAGAAATCAAGAAAAGAAAAAAATTGGGATCAGCCTTAAACCCGACGCCCAGCTATAACTACAATTTATCAATTAAAAAAGAAACAAGAAAATTGCAGCAAGGATTTTAAAAATATTAAAAATGATACTGTGCTATACTAGAATTTTCAATATATACAGAAAACCTAATTTTTCGAACTGATTTACCAATAAATTAGTTTATACAACATTAATGACTTATATTACAAAATTTTATTATAATATATTCTTATTCTGTTTTATATAATAAACAAATACGTAGACATAACTCTTCAACCTGCAGATGTTTTTATAGTTGGACTTGAAAATAATTATCTACAACTCTATCCAAAATACCCCTGTACGTATATAATGTAACTGTATCCTGTGATAAGCATGGAGTGCAAGAAGAACGCACAAACGAAGTTACTTCTTCAATTGAAAATATACGAAGTGACATGCAATAAAATGGAACAAACATGCATGTGTCAGTTTTGTCAGATCCTACGTACTCGATCTATCAATTTATTGTAAGAAACTAAAGTCCTACATAAATTGTTCCATAAAATTAAACAAGGCACATAGTTAAGTCTAACGACATTTTGGAGGTTTTTCTTTATGAAGAATTGTAAATACCCAAATTCTAATACTGTTTTGTTTATAAAAAACAGAGTACAATCATCCTACCTAACCATATCTGCACAAAGAATGCGTACGGCAGTTGAATTTGGTTTGGTCATGATAAGAACAGTCTGCGGGGGAGATTCCCACTTTAAAGATATCTGTGATGGAAAGTGTGAGGTCAGCTGGGCAAATATAAGATTCCAAAATTGATTCTCAATACTGAAATCTAGGAGTTCTGGGAACAGAAAAAATACTTGTTTACTGCTGCGTTGTGCAGTTGTAATGTTTCCCTTATCAAAAGATACAATATCATGCTTATGCTGGTCACTTTTTTCACCATTACAGCACCATGATAGTTTAAATGATGCCTGTCGTCAAGGGAAGAAAATAATGTTATCAAAGATAGTTTTACATAGATGTTAGCAATAAAGCAACATCAATAATTTTGGGAAGTGTATTCCGTGTGCTTATGATTTTGCATCAAAACCTTTAGCTTTCAAAAAGATATTCTTTACATGCTGTTAGAAGAAACAACGAATATAAACAAGAATACATAGAATAGTGTACTTCATCTATTTACGCATTGCTAAAAAATATTTATTTGACTCGCAGCTCGTGGGGCAAGGCAGTTCCAAAAACTTTGAGGTTGCCACTTAATACATGCTAGTTCAACTAGCATATATTGAGTACCAGACTCGATTAACTACAATTTCTCATAGTAGCAAGTATAACACCCAATCTAGGTTTTCCCTTAAAAAAAAATAAGACGAAAGTCTAGGGTTTTTGTTTTGGTTATTTCCAACAAATAACACTTCTCAAAAAAAGAACAAAGATAAAACGCTTTGTTTTCCTGAGTGATAATTTGTATGTTTTTTTAATGTAAGTCCGGAAAACATCCCCATTCTTATTTCCCAAAAGAGCACCTAACCTGATACTTTTTTAAAAAGTGAGTTCTAAATTTTTAAAATAAGCCGAAAGAAGACACCAAGATCAATCAAAATGGCCATAGCCAGCTACAGGGTAAGAATCTAGACAGCCATTGGAGCAATATCTGGCCCAAATTATCCAAGACAACTGTCACAATTCTGTGTCCACCTCAAGGATACATAACTTTAGAAACTCAGAGTCTTTACCTTACTCTTGAAATTACATTGCATCACTTTGGAATCACCTTTGGTCTCTCCATCCAGAAGAACTTCATGAGAGAAAATCCCATTATTTCCACAAACGTCTTCAGATGTATTACCAGCATTCTTTGATATGGACAAATGGTTTGCCAAGTTCTCTAGTCTCTGGCTATTTGGCTCACTGACATGCTCCTCAGATAGCACTTTGGTTAAAGAATACAAATAGAAGTATGTGAGTTTTGCTGCAGTTGACATAATATGACAAAAAATATTGAGAAGCAGGACTGGAACCATATTACTAATTAGATAACTCGATGAAATATAGTAGAATCCATCCAAATCATTAATTTAGTCATGTGAAAGCATGTCACAATCAGATTAAACTCACTGTTTAGATCCACTGATCAATTTCATAATGAGACACAGGAGTTATAGAATATAATCTTATCCTGACATCAAACGAATCCCTAATTCATACTGCGGAGTGTGAATTATAATTATTGGGTCAGACGTTAGCTACTCGACCCGTGCAAAATCCATAAAGAAGAAAAAAGATATGGATCAAATAAAATTTCTATACAGATAGACAATTTGACTTGACAGCTTCAAGCAACGTAATATTTTGAATAATCAAGCTGAACAGAAATAATTAAAGTATGGAAACGGAAGCAACTACTCAGTGCATCCTACTTGGTTTGCAATACCCTGTCTAGTTTTCTCTATTCAAAAATATCAACTGTGCAAAAGAACTACGACCAAAATTTTAAAATGATATAAGATAAAATATATTTTATATAGCATTTTAATAGTAGGAAAATAACCCATTACAATATATGATCAAATTCTCTGGCATGGTCTTAAAAATAGTCCAGGAATACTGAAAAATTGTTTTGAACAAAGTGGGACTGAGAAAGTATTAGAAAGAAGTTCAAAGTTTTTCCAGAAAATGGGAGTTTCTCAAGTGATTTTGAATTGTCCAAATGTGCTCATTACCTGGTAAACAGCTCCAATAAGTACTAGAACATGACACGCGGCATACAAATATGAGAAGCTGTAACTAAAGACATTGACAAACTTACCAAGATTTTGATGTCATGTGATTGGGAAACCTTTAACTTCAAAAATAAAATTGGAATAACTTGGTTGACCGGTGACATAATCAAACTACAGTACATTTTAACTGGAGGGTAGTCCAAAGATTATCAAATCTTGTTTCTTAGTCAATCTGTGTAAGCAATTCAGATTGACCATGCGACTTTCGAGAGGGACAAACATCTCAAGAACATGACAGAAATAGGAAGACAGAAGTCAACAACTTTAGGGTAACCAGGGGGCAGATATTTCATTAGTAGTGTCAAGTATAATCAAGTACCTCCAGACACTTGTCCATGACATTCCTTCCAAATGTCCCAAAAAACAAGACAAGGGAGAATAATACTTAAGAATCCCCTTGAAATATTTGTACAAGCTTGAGTACAGCAACTTCCGAGCTTTGCACAAATCTTATTGCCTGAGTTTAAACTTGATTAGCAAACTCTTAGATTTGACAATGATCTAATTTTTAAGTATGTGAGTTAATGTAAGAAACTAAAAAAGATATTTAACATCAAGAAGACTACAAACTTTAAAAACAGCAATATCCGGCACTTGTTTCATTACTTTGTTAGAATTAGTATCAATATCCTCATGTTATTCTTATGGAAAATTAGTTAGCATTCTTTTAAATACATTGCAAATAGACTAAAATTAGTTCTTCGAATCATCCTAAACCTATAAGAATTCATATTATGTAAATTCTAAGCGATTGAACTCTACAAAACTTCATCTTAGAGAAGTGTATGCAAAAAGTGATACACTGAAGGTGAGGAGATTAACTCTGGATACCTCATCAGCTCTCCTATGCGTAATTCTAGAGAAAATTATTCAATAAGTGTTTAATGATAAAATTGTTGTTTTATGTTGATGTTGTGTTCGGCTTCGGTTTGTCCATTTGAGACTGTCTTTGAAACAAACTGTAAATTACCATACAAGACTTCCGAGCATATATAAACATTCTATAATGTAATGAATCTGATGCAGCAACATTTATCTTTTATAGGAACGTCTAAAAAAACCGTAAGCAATCCACTTCGTCTTAGAGATGTTAAGGTTTGGTGCATTCCAATAATAGTTGATGGCATCAGTTATGATTTGACAAACTTTCTTCATTAGTGAATATATATCTGGCTATTGAGAGGATGTGCTGTTTAATCATTACTACCTCTATTCTCCAAGTTCATATATCGTTCCCTCTCGATTTCATATTTACGCTTCCATTCAGCAGCCTCGGCTTTAGCAGAGGCCTTCCCTTCAGCAACTTGTCTTAATGCCTTTGTGACAGCTATAGTGGATTTTAAAGAAACAAGGATGCAACGTTAAACTTAGACGTACATAGATATTCCGGTCAAAGATGTAGAAATATATAACATGTAAATGTAGGCATACTTCTCATAACCTCTGAAAACTCTATAAGATGGTCATCAGTCCCCTGAACAAGAGGCTTAATCATTTCCTGTACTGCCTTCTCAGAGTTCTTAGGAGAGAGTGAATCAACAAAACCATTCTCCTGGGATGATGCACTGGCATTATTCTGTTCAAAAGAGACAAATAAATTGTTCATAGGTGTCCTAAAAGCTTCGAAGAGATAAAATCATACGCAGTTTACTGTTTATTTCTAATTACATGTTTTAAGCCGTAGGGACACTATTATGTTGTATCAAAGCTTAGATTATTAATACACTTATTTGACCATTTAAGCATGTCCTTTCTATTTATTTCACAATAAATTACCTTTACAGCATATTTTCTGGTCTACAGAGTTCAGTTCAGTTCACCATCATGCAGCATTAGTTTATTATAATCAATCGAGTAAACTCAGTCGTTTATAGAAAAGTTTGATATGGGTAACGCGCACTATACTAAAGCAAGAACTTAATTATAGTTTATTCTAGGAAGACATTGCTGAATCTATGCTGCTAATGTACGCTTCAGTTCGATAAAACACTAAGCATACATAAACATATTAAAATGAAGTTTCTCGTAAGAACTTAAATATAATTAGATGTCATACTAAATGAAGGTCAGCTATATTTTCTTAAAGTGCCATATAGCTTCTAGTATCATGTACAAGTTTCCATCTGTAGGAATCAAATGTAATATAGATAATTTTAAAAAAGATTCTTATACTGAAGTAATTATGCCAAATGAATATGCCGACGTTGACAAATAAATACAAGTCAGGGGACCGTACATAATTAAAAGCTATATATATAGAATCCACATAACCCACCAGTCTCAGCACATGAACATGGCCTGGTTTTCAACCTTTATTTCTGGCTAACGCATCAGCACTCTCAATAGTTTACACTACACAATTTCATAAATATAGAGGTTTCTTTCTGATATGTTATTAACCTCATGTAGCCCATACAAGGTTAATTCACATACAAAATATTTTGCTGCTTCTTTTCAACAATATATATCGTATTCGCCATACATTTCTACAATAAAATCAAGTTTAATTATTTTTTCGATTCCACCATATTTAGGCAACTATTTAAATAGTCTATACGCACATTTTTCCCACTTAGACTAGGTCCCTCTACATTTAAATTATATAGTGATCTAGCTGCTCTGAAACCAAAATAACCCTAAGGTTCTGACAAGCTCCTGTTTCCGTATTTTATCTCTTTCTCTCTTAACACTCTGATCTCTCTCTCTCTCTATGATTTTACTTAATAATAAAATAAACTAAATATTAATTTCGTAAATACCTACACTATAATGAAACATGAAGATGAAACCCTAGGATCATAGCTAAAAGGCGCGATTTACGTAAAATCAAAGAACATGAGAGATCATAACTGAAATGAAAGAGAGAGAGACATATATAAATGCAGAGAGAGAGAGAGGGTGGGGGGGAGGTGTTACATTGGAGTTGATCTTGCTCGGCGCCATAGCTCAATTTGGTCCAAAGTGTCACGCGAATCAAACCTATCATTACTTGAGAATGCGCACAAATACACAGATAATTTGATACATGTCGTAGTACAGATTGGGGGAGAGGCGATGAGACATTGACGCGTGGAAAGCCTGATTCTAAAAATAAAACTTCATCCTCTCTAGAAGTTATCGTTTTTACAACTCCGTCCCTTCCAATTATTATTGTTTCCAGAAAAGTGTTTGATACAATTATTATTGTTTCCAGAAAAGTGTTTGATACATATTTTAAAATCAATAGAAATTGTTAT
Source organism: Apium graveolens (assembly GCF_009905375.1). Taxonomy (NCBI): domain Eukaryota; kingdom Viridiplantae; phylum Streptophyta; class Magnoliopsida; order Apiales; family Apiaceae; genus Apium; species Apium graveolens. The sequence goes on from NC_133655.1 coordinate 177,989,126, forward strand.
CGATTTTAGGAGACTGTTCGATACGCATTTTAAAATGAATAGAAAGTATAGTTCTATAACTGTTTTTTAAAAAAAAAATCTGAATAAAATAAAATATTTAAACTTTTATTCAAAAAAATAATTTTTTTTAAAAAAGTTAAAGAACTATAATTTATCTTTATCTTAAAATGTGTGTCAGACACTCTTCCAGAAACGATAACAATTGGGAGGAACGGAGGGAGTAGTATTTAATTTTTTATTGCAGAGTGTTATGCCACGTTTTGGCATGGCAAATACTTTTTAATAATTCCGTAATTTGTTAATTATTAATTACGGCTAATAATTAATTGCTTAAGCCCCAAGTTATCCTCTCTCCGAAACGAGGAAAGAATCAATCCTAATAAATCAATAACGGAAAATATCTCTCAACGATATTCTTCAAATCAGGAAGATATCACAACGCTCAGATTAAATCAGATAAAATCGGTAATTACCACATTAACGAAACTTATCCCTAAAGTCTCTTAGGGATAAGCCCAAATTTCACAGAACTGCGTAGGCTTGATCCAATATAAATTGGTACGCAGGCATCTTGGCAAAGGGATCCGATACAACGAGACAAATCGAGACACCTCCCAAGTCCAGCCCCTCTTTTTCATAAACCCTAATCTCACAACTACACACAAATTGCTCTAATATTACAGCAACCCTCCGATTTCGTGTTGTTACGAAATTCCTCCAACAACATTTGGCGCTAGAAGGAGGGGTTTATTATTCGAGGAGGACGAATAATATTACAAAACTCGTGGGTTTATGGTTCATCCATACAATGGGGGATCGATAGTCAATTACCGATGGTGAAAAAAAAAGGGGCTCGTGGCAGATATATCCTATATGGATGTACAATAACACACAATTCAGCGGAGTCCAGGCGGTGCAACATGGTGCAACAAAGGCAGTCTCATGATGAATAACAAGACCCAGCGGCGGCGTGCAAACTTGGCAAAAAAAAATAATATTTAACATGGAGCGACCCGTGGCATTTAAGAAAACCCAACGATCAGGCGTTTGTAGTCACACGCGGACGGACTTGTTAAGGTAATATACACGCGCGGACAAGGAGAAATAAAAAAAAGGGAAGCAACCATGGAGTAAAAAGAATGACGAATGAACATGTCATGTTGAGATTGCGGGGCCAGCAGGAAAAAGAAAAGGACAAAAAACTTGAGGAACACTAAAACGCACCATAGAAAAATGGTGACACTCGGAAATTCACAGCCTGTTAGAAGCGGAAAATAAAGATAAGATTTTTCTTCTCCTGATTTATTTCTGCAAATTTATTATTACGTGATGAATGCATAGATATTATGTTTTTCTTCTAATTTTTTATAAGAAAAATATTTAGTGATAAAATTCGTGCGAGTCACATATTTTTATGATTGTAAAATTATTGCGTCATCTTAATTTTGGACGACACACATATTTTGGGAAAAAATCGTACGAGATATTTATTTGAGAGAATTGTGGATTTTTAGAAGATCGTACGAGCTGCATCTTTTGGAAAAATAAATTATATATGCGAGATGCATAATTTTGGGAAAATATTTAAGAAAGAGCATTATTTTTGGGAAAAATAAATATCGTGACAATTTTAAATTGGCATATTTATTATGTTTGAATTGCGTTTAAAATATTTTGCATATACTGTCGCGATAATACATATATGTCGAAAAATATTTTCAAACTTGTGAATGGGAATTGCTATGTTTGGTAGCTGAGACAACCACTTGGAATGATATACACTACCGATTGTGAACTTGTATTGTTGACACCTTGCGCCTAGATAGGCAGAAAGATTACAAACGGAAAGATTGAAGGTACGAGCTCACCTTATCTCAAGTATGGAAAGAGATTCAAGGTGCGAGCTCACCTTATCTTAAGTACAGAAAGAGATTGAAGGTCGGGAGTTCCGCCTTATCTTTTGCTGAAGGCATGTTTGTTGATCTTGTTACATTCATATAATACTAGCAGTTCACCTCAATAATACAATTTTACAATCGACTGTTATATCTATCTTGAAGTGTGTACGTCAAGGTCCAACTTAACATCATTGTTCGCAATGGATTTATAAATTTGTGCTCGCACAACCACAAACAAGGGAAATATGTATCTTTTTCGGATCTTGCATGGTCTCGCACGTGCATTCGCATAATTGTTTTGAGCACGAAGGTGCTCTATGTTATTTACTAAACTCCGATTTTTAGTTGTTTCAGCGATTGAAGAATATTTAGTTCTCCACTGCAGCAAGCTACACTGAAGAACTGGGGGGTAGTTGTTATGCCACGTTTTGGCATGGCAAATACTTTTTAATAATTCCGTAATTTGTTAATTATTAATTACGGCTAATAATTAATTGCTTAAGCCCCAAGTTATCCTCTCTCCGAAACGAGGAAAGAATCAATCCTAATAAATCAATAACGGAAAATATCTCTCAACGATATTCTTCAAATCAGGAAGATATCACAACGCTCAGATTAAATCAGATAAAATCGGTAATTACCACATTAACGAAACTTATCCCTAAAGTCTCTTAGGGATAAGCCCAAATTTCACAGAACTGCGTAGGCTTGATCCAATATAAATTGGTACGCAGGCATCTTGGCAAAGGGATCCGATACAACGAGACAAATCGAGACACCTCCCAAGTCCAGCCCCTCTTTTTCATAAACCCTAATCTCACAACTACACACAAATTGCTCTAATATTCCAGCAACCCTCCGATTTCGTGTTGTTACGAAATTCCTCCAACAACACAGAGTAAACTATAAAATATAAAAACCCTTTTTTTATATTGTAGAATAAAATATAAAAGGGAATTTGTATAATATATCCCAAATTAATAGGTTACTTTACAAATATATCTCATCTTTTTCAATAATTATAAAAATATCCCAGGGTTAAATTTTAACACTTATATAACTCATATACATGTAACTAATTATATTTTTTATACTTGAATTGACTAAAAGGTTTTTAATAATATAATGTACGTGGCAATAAGATTCAATTATCATGGCAGATCCACACTTTTAAATTAATTTTCTTGAAATACTGGGGTGACTTAAAATTCTTTATCTCAATCTCTTCTCTCTCCTCTTCATTAAAAAATCCAATAATATATTAAGTTTTTATTACGACGTAATAACATCTGATCATAAAATATGTTGTTAGTTAATTTTTGTTGATTTGAAACTAGGTATATAATGTCGTGATCTTAGACATAACCTTATTGTTAATCTTAGTACTGCTTGACCAAAAAAAATAATATAAAAATATTGATATTTAAGTAACCAATTATTTTAGATAATGAAATAGTAACATATTAAATATGATATTTAAGTAAAGGTTAAACATTTCATTTAAAAATATGAAATAGTAAAATTAACTATGATTAATATAAAATAGTTAAAAAAATTGAAAACGGGACATATTTACAAATAATATTATAAAAGGGATATATTTATAAATGGGTTTTTAAAATGGGACATATTCATAAAAAAAACCAATATAAAAAACTTTAAACTAGAGATTCCAACCATTTATTGATATTTGGGCAAAAAAAACCATTTACTGATATTTAAGGTTTGAAAGATAAGTTTAGCCTATATTTTATATAAAATTAGTAAAAATGATCATTTTTTGAAAAATTGATCAACTTGAATCGATACCCAACTGTTTGTCAGTAGAGTATCTCATATATAAAATACCCTGTTAGATATATTTGAGATATCATATCTAATATGTTTCATGTTTAGTTTTCAGATCTTAACAAAAAATATCAGTACTTACTGAAATCAGTACTTACTGAAATCAGTACTTACTAGAAGTCATAACTTAAGGATATCAGAACTTAGATTATCAGAAGATAAATATCAGAAGATGGATATCAGAAGTTAAGTACGGGAGGACTAACAGTAAAGGAAGTAAGCTGATTTACAGGAAAGAAGATCAAGACTAATACAAAAAGGAGATATGCATGGAAAGAGTTAGAGGACTTAAAGAATTGTAAAAGATATCTGATTGATATATTTTAGGAGACCGAATTATATTCCATATCAATTAGAAGTTATCTTGTAACTGTGTACTATATAAACACATACATAGGTTTACATTGTTAGAAAATTAGGATTTTAAAGCTTAATTTAATTAGGTTCTTGATGTTAATCCTAAAATCTAATGGTTGGAAATTGTTCAATGATATTTGAACTTAAATTTTCATGTATGGTTTTAATAATTTTCTTAATGAAATCCATATGAAATGAGAGTTGAAAATAGCTTGGAAAAGTTTGGAATTTTTGAGAATGTTTGTCCTACATTGAAATAAATAAAAGGGGTTGTGTGCTTTATATGGTATCACACACATGTGTAGTATACAACTACTAAGGTGTGTGATGGTCCATTGTGTTGTTGTGTGCTTCACACGCACACACACACGCGTGCGCCACCGCCCCGTCACGCCACGCCACGCCACGCACCGCACCGCACCGCACCGCACCGTACCGGACCGGGTCGAAGGGCGATTTGGGCGAATGTCTCGGCGTCTCGCGTACGCGACGCGACTTGGGCGAGGATTTTATTTATTTGAGAATTAATTTTAATTCAAATTTATTTACTGAATTGGACTAAGTCACTTTGTTAATGAGCTTGGTCTAATTCATTGAACCTGGACATGCATATATAATCTGATTTGTAACTGATATATTGAATTAAAATATAAATTTGATAATAATGTGGGTGTTAAGTGAAAAAAACTGTTACAAATATTTTAAATTCAAAATCTAATCAGTTTTGATTTTATTTATTAATGGAGCAGTTTAATTCATATATTAATTGTGTGGGCAATTTCACTTTCCTCTCCTATAAATAGAGGCTAAAGTGAATGTAATATTTACACCACACAACATTCTCTTCTCTTCTTCCTCTCTGCATTTCTCTCCCAAAAATACAAGTTTGAGGTGCTGTTAGTTTAGTTTTCCGGTGACTGAGATGCAAGTCGAGGTGGAGGTTTTGTTGCTGTTGTTAACACAAACTCCGAGCTGTTTTATCCTGATGGAGATATTGCACGCATCCCAAACGTAACATGTAGGGGGAATATTCTCTTCAAGAACAGCCAGGGCTTCGAGCAAGGTGTGGTGACTCAGCTGTGATCGTATTTTCTTGGCGTTTTGTATCTGTGCACCATTATTTTCAGAGACGTTTGAAAGCTATGGTTTCGGGTACATCTTCGTTATTCTCTTCGTTATTTCAGTTACTAATTTTGTTTACATACATGCTTTGTTTTGTTAACTGTGGTCTTGGCCTGGACTTGCTAAATTTTATATATACTTGCCTCGATGTTGCAATATTTGTTAGTGAAATTTATAACATTCTTGAAGAGAATATTAGTTATTTAGAATTTAGCATAATGGTTAAAGAAAGTGAGGTTATCGTTGGTGGTGGTAGCGGTTCGGGTGCAACTGCTGGGGCCATTGATTGGACCACCTATAGTTTCCCACAAGCTGTTGAACTAACCGGTTTACCGGAGAAATTCAACTGTGGCATTGGCTTTTCTCGCTGGCAGAAAAGGATGAAGTTGTGGCTGACTATAAAGGGTATGTGGTCGGTTGTGGAATATGAGAAATCAGTAGTGGATCAAGAAAAGGCTGACAGAGTTAAGGCTTTTGCGAAGTGGGCTGAGAAGGATGGAGTGGCTAGGGCGGCCATTCTGGCGGCACTAACAAACAGTTTGTTTGATGTCTACTCTTCTGATACCTACTCCGCAAAACTCTTCTGGGAGAAGCTGGACCAGGCACATAATACTGACTCACAAGGTCTAGAAAAGTATTCTGTGGCAAGGTTCCTCGAGTTCAAGCTGGTGGACAATAAGTCCATGACTGAGCAGGTGCATGAGTTCGAGATGATAGTGCATGCTTTGAAGGAGTCTGGAATGGACCTCCCGGAGAAGTTCAAGGTGATGAGTGTGATTGAAAAGCTCCCGAAGTCTTGGGAAGAGTTCTCTCTCTCCCTGAAAAGACAGAAAGGAGAGATCACCTGGACCAACCTTATGTTGGACATCTCGAAGGTAAACATAACAACTGTAGGACAGAAGAGGAAGGCCTTTGCTAAGAAAGCTAATAGTAATAAACCTAAGAGTGACAAGGACAAGGCCAAGAAACCCAAGGCAAACAAATCATGCTGGTCTTGTGGGCAGGTTGGGCACTGGAGTAAGTACTGCCCTATGAAGAAAGCAAAAAAAAACCGAGGTAGCGCAAGCGAATGTCGTGCTTGGAATCGCAAGCGGGCCTGTAGTGAACATGGTCATTGGTGAGGCTACGACTTTTGAAACCGACGTTGACCGGTATGTATCCTACAACCCTGTAATATTTTCTACCTATTTTTTAAATAAATGGTTGATAGATAGTGGAGCTAATGTACATATTTGTGCTGATATTAGTTTATTTGTATCTTATCAACAGAGTCATAGCCTGACTGTGAAGATGGGGAATGCTAGTGCTGCTCAAGTACATGGAGTTAGAAATATGGATCTGAAGTTCCCTTCAGGATGTATTTTTATCTCTAACGAGAGTGCATCATGTTCCCGACATGCGTAGAAATATAATAAGTGGAAGCTGTTTAGTTTCTAGTGGTTTTGAAATTTCGTTCAAATGTAATAAAGTAGTTCTTATTCATACTGGTACATTCTTTGGCAAGGGTTACTTGTCAAATGGTTTATTTGTTATTAATGTGGATCCCGTTTTGGGAAATTTGAATAATAATATTATTCCTTCTGTTAACTGTATTGAATCCTCAAATATATGGCATGCTAGACTAGGTCATTTAAACTTTGGTGCTCTTAAGAACATGATGAACTTAGAGTTGATTCCAAAACATACCATAGAAAAGAATTCTAAATGTCAAGTATGTGTGTCTGGTAAACAAATAAGGAAACCTTTTCATAACGTTGTTAGGGATTCAGACTTGTTAGATTTAGTACACACTGATATTTGTGAATTTGGTGGTGTGTTGACCAAGGACCAGTTTAGATACTTCATTACTTTTATAGATGATAGTAGTATATACTGTTATGTTTATTTACTTAGACATAAGGATGAAGCACTTAGTAAATTCATTATATATAAAACTGAAGTAGAAAAATAAACTAGTAAGTTACTTAAAAGGTTGAGATCTGATAGAGGTGGTGAGTATACGAGTAATGCTTTTAATGAATTTTGTGCAAACAATGGTATAGTTCATGAAGTTACTCCACCATACACACCTGAGTCTAATGGGGTTGCTGAGCGAAAGAATAGAACATTTAAAGATATGATTAATAGTATGCTTATTAACTCTGGGTTGCCTAAATACATGTGGGGAGAGGCTCTAAATATGGCTTGCCATATTTTGAATAGAGTCCCTCTGAAACACATGGATAAGACACCCTTGGAGTTATGGAAAGGCAGGATGACTAGTCTTAAGTATCTTCATGTGTGGGGGTGCCTTGCTAAGGTGCTTGTTCCTGAACACAAGAGAAAGAAACTAGGTCCAAAGACTGTTGACTGTATCTTTCTGGGCTATCTTGAAACCACTACAACTATGAGATTTTAGTGTTAAAATATGACATAGATGGTATAGTGGTAAATACGATAGTTGAATTTTGAGATGCGACATTCTTTGAGGATGTCTACCCTATGAAGACTGGAATACCTGAAACGACTTCTGAGGAAGATCCTACTCACACATCAAGTTCTATTCCTGATCGTGTGGAAAAGATGACAAATGTGGGGGCGGAACCTAGTAGTAGCTCTATTCCTAAGGAACTAGAGGAACCAAGGAGAAGTAAGCGTGCAAAGGTAGTCAAGGATTTTGGAGGTAATTTCATCACTTACAATATCGAGGACGAACCTTTAACTTTCCGACAAGCTATGGATTCTTCTGAGTCAAGGCACTGAAAGGGCGCTGTAAAGAGTGAAATTGACTCTATTGTGTCTAATGGAACATGGGAGTTGGTTGATCTCCCTCATGGGTGTTCTACTATTGGGTGCAAATGGGTCTTTAAAAGGAAGTTGAACCCTGACGGCTCAATAGACAAGTACAAAGCTAGAATGGTAGCTAAGGGTTTTAAGCAAAAGGAAGGAATTGATTACTTTGATACATACTCTCCGGTTACAAGAATGGTAACAATCTGAATGCTTATAGCATTGGCTTCAGTCCATGGTCTTATCATCCATCAAATGGATGTAAAAATGGTTTTTCATCATGGTGAACTTGAAGAAGAGATTTATATGGATCAGCCTGAGGGATTTGTTGCATCTGGAAATGAAAGGAAAGTATGTAAGTTGATCAAGTCCATCTATGGCTTGAAACAAGCTCCCAGAGATTGGCATAAAAAATTTGATGAAACTGTATTGCCTTTCAGTTATAAGATTAATGAAAGTGATAAGTGTGTCTACACTAAAGTTAAAGGTAATGAATGTGTTATTTTGTGCCTATATGTGGATGACATTTTACTGTTTGGAACCAATATTGAGATTATTAACGAGACTAAAGAATTCTTGAAAAGGCATTTTGAAATGAAGGATATGGGTGAGGCAAGTGTGATTCTTGGAATCACTGATTCAGTCCACGGAAGGAATAACCGTGACTCAATCTCATTATATAGAGAAATCTATACTTGAGAAATATGGTTATTCACAGTGTGGAATCGCTAGTACACCCTATGATTCGAAAGTTGCCCTTGTCAAGAATACTTCAGGAGTGCCTGTGTCTCAGATAAGGTATTCTCAAATTAGTGGGAGCTTGCAGTATCTTGCTAACTGTACTAGACCAGATATTTCATATTCTGTGTCTAAGTTGGCTAGATATACAAGTTGTCCAAACAGAACTGATTGGGATACTCTTGATAGAGTACTTAGATATCTAAAAGGCACAATGTACCTTAGTTTATACTACAGGAGATTCCCTGGTGTGCTTGAAGGGTACAGTGATGCAAGTTGGATAGCTAAGAAGTCTGGTTCCAATGGAGTAACTGGATACGTGTTCACCTTGGCTGGTAGAGCAATATCCTGGAAGTCAAGCAGACAGACTATAGTTACTCGGTCTACTTTTGAGGCTGAGTTGTGTGCACTTGATGCCACAGGGATGGAGGCTGAATGGTTACATGGACTTATGTCTGTGATACCTGTAGTAAGCAGACCACTTCCTGTTATTGCTATTCACTGTGATAGTCGAACAACTATCGACAAGATTAGCAGTAAAAAGCATAATGCTAAAACTAAGAGACACATCCAAGTTAGACTCAAGTCTATAAGGGGTTTAGTGACTGATAGGATCATTGCTATAGAGTTCATAGGAACTCAAAATAATATAGCTGATCCTCTTACTAAAGGACTGGAACCTGTAGTGGTCCTGAAGTCAAGGTTGGGGATTGGACTGTCAACCCATCATAATTCATCAACAGTGAAAACCCAATACACATGAGAGGAGATCCCTCAAAGTGTATTCAATGGGTAATAACAAGATGTAAGGATGAATTGGTAGTACCTTTGCTACATAGATGATACTATAATATCTGAGTCTATCCCCTGTAAACCTAGAAGGTACTGACACTGCTAGAAAAGCAAGAGTGTTAAAACTCTGAATGGGGTCAAGCCATTTGACGAGATAGAGGCAGTATATCTCTGGAGATGCCCAGCTAAGCGAATGTGATTGTGTGGTCGCAATTAGAGGATAGGGTTAATCCTTGAAGCATTCGGCGAACAGGATCGAGACATGACCATTAATGTCTCAAAGCCGTAGATTTGCATCATAGCATTTGACTTGTCGTCGTCTATGGAATATGGTTATACTAAACGGATTAAGATTCAAGGTGAAACATTCCATCTGAATCTGATAGCCATTGAAGTAGAGGAATTAGGAGGGTTTAAACCCGAAAGGGTACCGACTCTAAAAAACAAGTCATGATGGAAAATTAATCGCATTTCTGTATGGATTTGTGGGGGATTGTTAGAAAATTAGGATTTTAGAGCTTAATTTAATTATGTTCTTGATGTTAATCCTAAAATCTAATGATTGGAAATTGTTCAATGATATTTGAACTTAAATTTTCATGTATGGTTTTAAGAATTTTCTTAATGAAATCCATATGAAATGAGAGTTGAAAGTAGTTTGGAAAAGCTTGGAATTTTTGAGACTGTTTGTCCCACATTGAAATAAATAAAGGGGGTTGTGTGCTTTATATGGTATCACACACATGTGTAGTATACAACTACTAAGGTGTGTGATGGTCCATTGTGTTGTTGTGTGCTTCACGCACACGCGCGCGCGCCGCCGGCCCGCCCCGCCATGCCACGCCACGCCACGCACCGGACCGGACCGCGATTTGGGCGAATGTCTCGGCATCTCGCGTACGTGAGGCGACCTGGGCGAGGATATAAATTTATTTGAGAATTAATTTTAATTCAAATTTATTTATCAGTGACTGAATTATTATTATTATTATTATTATTATTATAATTGTTGGGCTGGATTCGATACTAAATTAGGCTAAGTCACTTTGTTAATGGGCTTGGTCTAATTCATTGAAACTGAACATGCATATATAATCTTATCTGTAACTGATATATTGAATTAAAATATAAATCTGATAATAATGTGGGTGTTAAGTGAAAAAAACTGTTACAAATATTTTAAATTCAATATCTGATCAGTTTTGATTTTATTTATTAATGGAGCAGTTTAATTCATATTTTAATTATGTGGGCAGTTTCACTTTTCCTCTCCTATAAATAGAGGCTAAAGTGAATGTAATATTTACACCACACAACATTCTCTTCTCTTCTTCCTCTCTGTATTTCTCTCCCAAAAACACAAGTTCGAGGTGCTGTTAGTTTAGTTTTCCGACGACTGAGGTGCAAGTCGAGGTGGAGGTTTTGTTATTGCTGTTAACACAAACTCCGAGCTATTTTATCCTGGTGGAGATATTGTACGCATTCCAAATGCAGCAGGTAGGGGCAATATTCTCTTCAAGAACAGCCAGGGCTTCGAGCAAGGCCTGGTGACTCAACTGTGATCGTATTTTCTTGGCATTTTGTATCTGTGCACCATTATTTTCAGACACGTTTGAAAGCTATGGTTTCGGGTACATCTTCGTTATTCTCTTCGTTATTTCAGTTACTAATTTTGTTTACATACATGCTTTGTTTTGTTAACTGTGGTCTTGGCCTGGACTTGCTAAATTTTATATATACTTGCCTCTATATTGTAATATTTGTTAGTGAAATTTACAATATACACTATATGTGTTATCGTTATCGAGAAGATCATACATTGTAACCTAGCAGCTCTCGTGATATTTGTTCATCACTGAGGGAGAACAGTTCCATTGTAACAGAGTTTATTATATCGAATATATATGTTTACTGTTACTTGTGTTCGAAATTGATTTGATTGTATTCTACACTGTATTCAACCCCCTTCTACAGTGTTTTGTGACCTAAAAAGTGGTATAAGAGCCTGTCTGTTAACACACATACAGTAAAGATCCAAAACAATCATGTCCGAAGAAGCAGAAAATCCAACCAAGCCCGCCAAAACTGAAGAAACTTAAAAGACTTAAATCGACAGTCGATATGAGAATATTAGGGTTCCCATACTGAGACCTTCTGAGTACCCCATATGGAAAGTGAAGATGGCTATGTTTCTCGAAGCTACAGATCCAGAATACCTTGACAGAATTAATGAAGGACCGCATAAGCCAACCAAGCTCTCTGTTGTAGTTGCAGATCATCTAGCAAAGACCATACCAAAGGAGAAAAGTGAGTATACAGCTGAAGATATCTCATCTATTGCCAAGGATGCAATGGTAATGCATTTGCTGCATAGTGCCATTGATAATGTCATGCCAAACAGGGTAATTCATTGCAAGACTGCAAAGGAGATATGGGATGCTTTGGAGACAAGATGCCAGGCAACTGATGCAATTAAGAAGAACATGATGACTATACTCACTCAAGAGTATGAGCACTTTGACTCAAAAAGTGATGAGTCATTAACTGACTTATATGATAGGTTTGTCAAACTCTTGAATGATCTGTCACTGGTGGATAAGGAATATGATCTTGAAGATTCAAATCTAAAATTCCTTTTAGCTCTTCCTGAAAGTTGGGATTTGAAGGCTACTATTATAAGAGACAATTATGCTCTTGATGAAACTACTCTTGATGAAATTTATGGTATGCTCAAGACTTATGAACTTGAGATGGATCAAAGAAGCAAGAGACAAGGGAGAAAGTCAAGGACAGGTTCTCTTAAGTCTGAGGAGGAATTCCCCAAAGTGGTTGTCTTAAAGAAAGGCAAAGGAAAAGCTCTCATCACAAAGTCTGATTCAGAATCATCAAGTTCTGATGATGATGATTCAGAAACTTAAAGTTTACCTTAAATAGATGTTGATGAAGAGATGATGAAATTGTGTGCTCTTATGGTGAAGGGTATCACAAAGATCGCCTACAGGAAATTCAGAAGGGGAAAGAAGTTTTTCAAGAAAGGTGGAAGTACTGATAAGAAAGGGTTCAGAAAGTATGAAGGCCAAAGTGCAAAGTCTGACAGAGGAGACAACTCAAAAGTCAAATGCTACAACTATTGTGAAAGAGGCCACATATCTCCTGACTGCAAGAAAGGAAAAAGTGACCAAGGAAATGCACTTGTCACAAAGAAGAAAAGCTAGACAGACTCTTCAGATTCTGAAGATGAGGTGAACTATGCTTTAATGGCAAATGCTAATGGCAGCCCTGAAACTGCTGAATTAAAGGTACCTCAAACAACTTATGCCTTTCATACTGATGATATTACTGAGTTGAGATTATATCTTAAAACCATGTTTATTAGCTACAAAGATCAAACTTTAATATGTGAAAGAGATGATGCTTTTTATGTTAGAGATGAATTGCTAAAATTGAATAAATCTTTCAAAACTGAGTTAGAAAAAGAAAAAGAGATTATCAGGATTTGGACTAACTCTGGCAGAACAGCTCAGAATGTATTAAGTAGTGGAAACTGGAAAGAGGGCTTAGGTTATGGAGATGATAAAAGTGAAAAAGGAACTAAATAAATTGAGCCAATTGTTGTTAAACAAACTGTTAAGCCAAAGGTAAATCATGTTACGTTTGTAGCTAAAACTGTAAAGTCTGAGATTGAAAAGATGAAAGAGTCTGTGACAGAAGTTAAGGAGAAGTCAACTTCTGACAAATTAAAATAGGATAAACCAGCTAAAGTCAACATAGGCTTAATGACAAAGAAGCATTTAAGCATAAGCTAAAAGAAATAAGAAATGTCAAAAAGGTTAAGGCATCTAGGAAACATAGGAATGGAAAGGAAGGTGTGAATAAAAGTAATAATTATATGCCTGCTCCTAATGCTCCTAGAAAGAAATGTTATAACTGAGGAAACTATAACCATCTTGCTTCTTTTTGCAGGAAGAATAAGAATATAAACTCTTTACCTCCTAAGTCAGGAGTTAAGAGTCAGTCTGTTAGGTTTAAGCCACAAAATCCTTGTTTTTATTGTGAAAGTTTATGGCATTCTATTTATACTTGTAAGGAATATCATAGTTTATACTATGATTATTATCAAATAAAACCTTCTTTGAAGAAAGTTCCTTTAATTCCTTCTAGTGTAAAATCTGATGCAAAGTCTGATATAAGTTCTGATAAACAACATGTTAGCATAAACTCTGATATTAAATCCGCTGCAAATGCTAACAAACTTAAAATGGCCAAAGGATTCAAGCAAGTCTGGGTCCTTAAAACTAACCATTAGTGGTCTTTGTGATTGTAGGGCAACAGGAGAAACATCCTAGTAGTGGATAATGGATGTTCAGGACATATGACTGGAAATAAAGCACTGCTTTCAGAATTTGTGGAGAAAGCTGGCCCAGAAGTTTTTTATGGAGATGGCAACATGGGAAAAACTCTGGGATATGGCAATATTAATCTTGGGAATGTCATCATTGAAACAGTAGCTCTTGTCTCAGGACTTAAACACAATCTGCTAAGTGTGAGTCAAATATGTGACAGAGGTTATCATGATGATTTCTTTGAAGAACACTGTGAAATTGTAAGCAATTCTACAGGAAAAGTGGTTCTGAAAGGTTACAGGCATGGTAATATTTATGAAGCCAGACTTTCAACAAGTCCTGATGGTTCTGCAATCTGCCTGTTTAGTAAAGCATCAATTGAAGAAAGCTGGAATTGGAACAAAAGACTCTCTCATTTGAACTTCAACAACATAAATGAGCTTGTAAAGAAAGATCTTGTGAGAGAACTACCAAAATCAGTATTTGCTCCTGATGGCCTTTGTGATTCATGTCAAAAGGCAAAACAAAGAAAATCATCTTTCAAGAGAAAAATTGAGTCATCAATTCTTGAGCCTTATCACCTACTGCATGTTGATCTACTTAGTCCAGTCAATGTCATGTCTATTGCAAAGAAGAAATATGTTATGGTTATAGTGGATGAGTTCACAAGTACACTTGGGTGTACTTCTTGCACAAGAAGAATGAAACTGCATTTACTCTAACTGATCATGTCAGATAGCTGAATAAGTTGGTCAAAGATTCTGTTAAAATTATAAGAAGTGATAATGGCACTGAGTTCAAGAATTCAATCAAGGAAGAGTTCTGCAAAGAGCATGAAATCAAACAGGAATTTTCTGCACCTGGAACTCCACAACAAAATGGAGTTGTAGAAATAAAGAACAAGACTCTCATTGAAGCTGCATGAACTATGCTTGATGAAGCAAAGCTGCCAACCTACTTTTGGGCTGAAGCTGTGCAGACTGCTTGTTTTACACAGAATGCAACACTCATAAAAAAGCATGGAAAAACACCATATGAGATGGTGAAGAAAAAGAAGCCAAATCTGAAATACTTTCATGTATTTGGATGTAAGTGTTTTTTTCTTAAGACTCATCCTGAACAACTGTCAAAATTTGATCTAAAAGCTGATGAAGGAATTTTTGTTGGATATCCACTTTCCACAAAAGCCTTCAGAGTCTAAAATTTAAGAACAAGGGTTGTCATGGAATCTATCAATGTATCTTTTGATGATAAGAAGATTACTGGACTTGAAGATTTCAATGATCACGATCAGCTGAGATTTGAAAATGAAGACTTAAATTCTGACTCTGTAAATTCTGATGACTTAAACTCTAATCCTGTAAGTACTTATTGTTGGGTTCCGAAGGCATAAAACGCAGCGGATAAACGTAAATAAAACAAAAATTCGAAACCCAAAAACAGGATCCATGTATAATTATGGGCAGATTATGGAGATAACGAATCATACCTTTCAAGAGATTAACTTTTACGAACTCAACGGAGATCCTAGCTATCACGCTTTGTGTCTACCTCTCGGAGAAACACCTCTATGGTATCCACACGAGCACCTTCAAGAACGTCTCACGAACTTGACTACGGAATGGATGTACTAGCCTCCTTCTTGACGATCTGAATTGCCTCTGCCTCTCTTTGCTGCTAGGGTTTTCTTAAAAAACGTTCAAGCCTCTTTAACCTCTCATTATCTATTTATAATGACTGATTAAAAAGGCCCATAATAGCAAAGCCCAACCCTAGTAGGTATTGGATTAAATAATAAAAACGAATTTCTATTATTTAATTAATAACTAAGTCATACTTAATTATTATGGGCAAAAACATTCCTTTTAATTCGAATTTATATTATCTCAATTAAGTCTTACTTAATTATAATAAAATTCAAATAATCATCAATTAATTTAAATCCATAATTTAAATTAACTATTCCATTAAGTGCTCTATTTGTGCGACCCTATAGGCTATTATTTAATTGGCAATAATTTTATTCTCTAATAAAATTATAAACAATGAGCGGTATCTAGTAATACATCATTGTTACCCAATTAAACAATAATTAAATCGTGATTAGATAAAACCTTTCGTGATTAATGTTTTTCCGTGTAATATAATCCCTTTAACCATACATATTATAGATTAAACTCGAGGCATGTATTTAGTCATCCTCTTCAACATTTAATCTGGGTTTACTTGATGCATGAGTAGATTATTGAAACAAATCATTATTTGAGCATGGCCATGCTTTTATAATCTCACTCAATCAAGAGGCCAATAATATCTCTCCTAATTATAGGAGGGTTAAATCCTTTATCTATCATTCATATTTCTCATACGACTCATGATATACCCGATGTCCACTTTTATCATCACCCGATCAAAAGTAACTTTTAATGTAGTCAAAGTATATTAATCCTCGTATAGAAATATAATGATTTCAAGTCAAAGGATCGTTACACCATTATCACTGTGAGTCTTTCTTATGACTTTATTAAACATGAAGAATCTCACTGTGGGTCTGTCCAGTACCATGTACTCTCACATGTACCTATGTATTGACTTCAGTATCCCCATACTTATAACCAATGAGATGTGGTTATCTTGTCAAACAACATACTAGTCTATCTATGTATTATTATTGTCCTATATAATAATACTCGACTAGGGACCTTTAAGAATATGATATATTATATAATCTCAAGTTCAAGTCATGTACTTAAACTATACAATTTGTATCATGATTCTAAGGACATTTATTATGCTAACAAAATATCGCAGTAATTAAGGTCATAATAAATACATTTATTGAATGATCAACTGACATAAAGATAAAAGAATAATGTATTGCCTCTAGGGCACCTACACTAACAATCTCCCACTTGCACTAGAGCCAATCACCCATATATCTAATACCCATGGAACTAGTGTGACCATCGTGCTTCTGCTGCGACAAGCCTTTGGTCAGTGGGTCTGCAATGTTATCATTTGTGTGCACTTTACATATGTGTATATCACCCCTTTCATTAATCTCTCGAATAAGGTGAAATCTCCTGAGTATATGTTTAGCCCGGGAGTGTGATCTAGGTTCTTTAGCCTGTGCAATGGCTCCATTATTATCGCAGTATAGATCAATGGGATCTGCGATCGATGGAACCACTCCCAAAACAGAAATGAACTTTCGAATCCAAACGGCCTCCTTAGCTGCTTCACAAGCTGCAATGTACTCAGCCTCCATTGTAGAATCAGCTACTGTTTCTTGCTTTGAACTCTTCCAGCTTACAGCACCTCCGTTTAGACAAAACACAAAACCAGACTGTGATACAGTATCATCTCTGTCTGTTTGGAAACTTGCATCGGTGTAACCTTTTACAACGAGTTTCTCTTCTCCTCCATACACCAAGAATGAATCTTTAGTTCTTTTCAGGTACTTAAGAATATTCTTAACTGCCGTCCAGTGACCTTCACCCGGATTAGACTGGTATCTGCTCGTCATGCTCAAAGCATACGAGACATCTGGGCGAGTACATACCATTGCATACATGATAGATCCAATTGCTGAAGCATATGGAACTTTATTCATGTGGTCCTTCTCATCCAATGATTTCGGACATTGGTCCTTAGAGATCGTTATCCCTTGAGACACAGGGACATATCCCCTTTTTGCATTTTGCATTCCAAAACGATGCAAAACCTTATCAATGTATGTGCTCTGACTTAGACCGATCATCCTTCTAGATCTTTCTCTATAGATCCTCATTCCTAGAATGTAGGATGCCTCTCCTAAGTCTTTAATGGAGAAATTGCTCCCTAACCACGTCTTAACAGCCTTTAGAGAAGGTATGTCATTCCCCATTAGTAGTATATCATCAACATATAGTACTATGAATGCCACATAGCTCCCATTAACCTTCTTGTAAACACACGGTTCATCTTCGTTTTGAACAAAGCCATACTCTATGACTATTTCATCAAAACGGATATTCCATCTCCTAGAGGATTGCTTCAATCCATAAATGGATCGACGCAATTTACATACCTTTCCAGCATTCCTTGGATCGACAAAACCCTCAGGTTGTGTCATGTACACATCCTCTTCAAGGCTTCCATTAAGGAAGGCTGTTTTGACATCCATTTGCCAGATTTCATAATCATGGAATGCTGCAATGGCAAGTAAAATCCTTATAGACTTGACCATAGCCACTGGTGAGAAAGTTTCATCATAGTCAATACCATGAATTTGTTTGAAACCTTTTGCAACCAGCCTAGCTTTATAGGTCTGAACATTTCCATCCATGCCCTTTTTCTTCTTAAAAACCCATTTGCACCCTATGGGTTTTACCCCTTCACGTGGATCAACCAAAGTCCATACTTGGTTTTCGTACATGGAATCTATCTCGGATTTCATGGCTTCAAGCCATCTCTTAGAGTCTGGACTGTTCATAGCATCTTGGTATGTGAGAGGCTCATCTTCATCTATGAGCATCAAATCACCACACTGAGTCATGAGAAATCCATATCTCTCTGGCTCATGGCGAAATCTACCAGATCTACGAACAACCTGTGTTTGTTGAGCATTATCATTATTCTGCTCTTGTTCCACTTCAGGTTCAATGCTATTTTGCGGTTCTCGATCTTCATCGAGATCTATAGTTCTCCCACTGTTTCTTTTGGAAACAAAATCTCTTTCCATGAAGACAGCATCTCGAGCAATAAACACTTTCTGCTCAGAAGGACTATAAAAATAATACGCCTTTGTTTCATTAGGGTATCCTACAAAAATGCACTCTTCGGATTTAGGTCCAAGCTTGTCAGATTCTTGACGTTTCACAAATGCCTTACATCCCCAAACTTTCATAAAGTTCATGCCTGACCGTTTCTCTTTCCATATCTCATATGGAGTCTTTTGAACCTTCTTAGTAGGAACACGGTTAAGTGTGAAAGCCGCTGTTTCTAGAGCGTAACCCCAGAAACTAATTGGAAGATCTGCATGACTCATCATCGATCGCACCATGTCCAACAAGGTGCGATTTCTCCTCTCTGAAACTCCATTCCATTGAGGTGTTCCTGGCGGAGTGAGTTGCGATACAATACCACACTCTTTCAAATACTCTCTAAATTCGGTGCTTAAGTATTCACCCCCACGATCGGATCGTAAGATCTTAATACTTGCATCTCCGCCAATTTGCTTCTCTACTTTAACCTTGTATTCTTTAAATTTTTCAAAAGAATCGGATTTGTTCTTCATAAGATATACATATCCATATCTACTGAAATCATCAGTAAATGTTATGAAGTAGTAGTAGCCTCCTCTAGCCATTACACGCATTGGGCCACATACATCACTATGTATTAGCTCCAGACGTTTAGTGGCCCTTTGACCCTTACCAGTGAAAGGGGCTTTAGTCATCTTACCAAGCAAACAAGATTCGCATTCTTGGTATGATTCAAAATCAAACTTATCCAAGTATCCATCCTTATGTAATTTGGATATGCGTTTCTCATTTATGTGGCCTAGACGACAATGCCAGAGGTATGTTTGATTTGAGTCATTTATTTTAAGTCGTTTGTTTTCTATATTACAGACAGGGTTATCTAAATCAAGAACATATAAACCATTAAATAAACGCGCAACACCATAGGTTAAATCATTCAAAGCAAAAGAGCAACTGTTGTTCTTTATTGTAAACGAAAAACCTTTCTTGTCCAAACAAGAAACAGAAATAATGTTTCTGCGAATCGCAGGCACGTAAAAACAGTCTTCTAGTTCTAAAACAAGCCCAGAGGGCATAGATAAATAATAAGTCCCTACAGCTAAAGCAGCAACTTTTGCTCCATTGCCTACTCTTAGGTCCACTCCTCCCTTAGCCAGAGTTCTACTTCTCTGCAGGCCCTGCACATTTATACAAATGTGAGAAGCACATCCAGTATCAAATACCCAGGATGTAGAAATAGACAAATTGACTTCTATAACATAAATACCTGATCCAGAAATCTGAACTGCTTTCTTTTTCTTCAGATCCTCCAAGTAAATTGGACAGTTTCTCTTCCAGTGACCATCTTTCTTACAGTAGTGACATTCACCCTTGGCCACACCACCTTTAGGCTTTAAAGCCTGTTTGGGACCTGACTTTGGCTTGGTTGTAGAATCAGATCCAATCTTCTTCTTACCCTTCCATTTTCCCTTCCCTTTGGCCTTACCTTTATTTCCCACCATCAGTATGGGAGCAGGTTCAGCTGTCTTCATGTTGGTCTCATATGTTCTCAACATATGCAACAATTCAGTAGGTGTTTTGTCAAATTCATTCATATTATAGTTCACAACAAACTGAGTGAATTTGTTGTTCAAAGAATTCATGATTAGGTCAATACCAGTTTCCGGACCAATCGGGAAACCCAAAGTTTCAAGGTACTCAATGTAACCAATCATCTTCAGAACATGTGGGCCAACTGGTTCACTCGCCCCTTGTTTGCAATTAAAAAGTGACTTACTCGTGTTGAACCTTTCTTGACGAGTTTGGCTTGCAAACATGCTTTGCAAGTGCTCATTGATAGTATATGCATCCATATGCACATGTTGTCTTTGAAGCTCAGCACTCATAGTTGCCAACATAAGACATGCAACATCATTTGCATCATTCTCATCCTTTGTGCGTGCTGCTCGTTCATCAGCAGTAGCACCCTCAGGAAGGGGGCCTGGAGGAGGAATATCAATGACATGAAGCTTGCGCTCCTGCCTGAGGACAATCCTCAAATTCCTCTGCCAGTCTAGGAAGCTTGCGGAAATTTTTGCAAAATCAAGTATCAGAATACTAGAAAAACATGTATCAGAATACTATTCCAGAAGCATGTATCAGTATACACACGATCCATATCCCAGTTACCAAAAACGTGTATCAGTATACATATTTTAAGAGATCGCATACATATGAGTTATGGCAGATCTTAAACATACTAGTATCATCATATAGATCATTAACAGATTCATCATATCATTCATATAACATAACTGTTATCATGGCAGACTCATATAACATAACTGTTATCATGGCAGACTCATCACACATGCATACTTGTAAAAATACAGTAAACACGTAACCAAATCAGCCCCTTATACACGTAGCTCTGATGCCATTGTTGGGTTCCGAAGGCATAAAACGCAGCGGATAAACGTAAATAAAACAAAAATTCGAAACCCAAAAACAGGATCCATGTATAATTATGGGCAGATTATGGAGATAACGAATCATACCTTTCAAGAGATTAACTTTTACGAACTCAACGGAGATCCTAGCTATCACGCTTTGTGTCTACCTCTCGGAGAAACACCTCTATGGTATCCACACGAGCACCTTCAAGAACGTCTCACGAACTTGACTACGGAATGGATGTACTAGCCTCCTTCTTGACGATCTGAATTGCCTCTGCCTCTCTTTGCTGCTAGGGTTTTCTTAAAAAACGTTCAAGCCTCTTTAACCTCTCATTATCTATTTATAATGACTGATTAAAAAGGCCCATAATAGCAAAGCCCAACCCTAGTAGGTATTGGATTAAATAATAAAAACGAATTTCTATTATTTAATTAATAACTAAGTCATACTTAATTATTATGGGCAAAAACATTCCTTTTAATTCGAATTTATATTATCTCAATTAAGTCTTACTTAATTATAATAAAATTCAAATAATCATCAATTAATTTAAATCCATAATTTAAATTAACTATTCCATTAAGTGCTCTATTTGTGCGACCCTATAGGCTATTATTTAATTGGCAATAATTTTATTCTCTAATAAAATTATAAACAATGAGCGGTATCTAGTAATACATCATTGTTACCCAATTAAACAATAATTAAATCGTGATTAGATAAAACCTTTCGTGATTAATGTTTTTCCGTGTAATATAATCCCTTTAACCATACATATTATAGATTAAACTCGAGGCATGTATTTAGTCATCCTCTTCAACATTTAATCTGGGTTTACTTGATGCATGAGTAGATTATTGAAACAAATCATTATTTGAGCATGGCCATGCTTTTATAATCTCACTCAATCAAGAGGCCAATAATATCTCTCCTAATTATAGGAGGGTTAAATCCTTTATCTATCATTCATATTTCTCATACGACTCATGATATACCCGATGTCCACTTTTATCATCACCCGATCAAAAGTAACTTTTAATGTAGTCAAAGTATATTAATCCTCGTATAGAAATATAATGATTTCAAGTCAAAGGATCGTTACACCATTATCACTGTGAGTCTTTCTTATGACTTTATTAAACATGAAGAATCTCACTGTGGGTCTGTCCAGTACCATGTACTCTCACATGTACCTATGTATTGACTTCAGTATCCCCATACTTATAACCAATGAGATGTGGTTATCTTGTCAAACAACATACTAGTCTATCTATGTATTATTATTGTCCTATATAATAATACTCGACTAGGGACCTTTAAGAATATGATATATTATATAATCTCAAGTTCAAGTCATGTACTTAAACTATACAATTTGTATCATGATTCTAAGGACATTTATTATGCTAACAAAATATCGCAGTAATTAAGGTCATAATAAATACATTTATTGAATGATCAACTGACATAAAGATAAAAAAATAATGTATTGCCTCTAGGGCACCTACACTAACACTTATGTCATTGAATTTGTGGTAACTACTCCAAAGGAAAATGCACATATCCCGTGGGAGCAAGCTGAAGATCCTACCACATCTCAAGACTCTCAAGAAGCATCAAAACCTGACACTGGCTCTTCAAGTACTGATTCATCTAGTTCTGATGAGCCAAACTCTGATAATTATGGAAGCTCTGATACTTCAAATCCTGAAGGATCCAAGTCAAATTCTGAAGTCTCAGAGAGCATAACTACAGGGGGGAGTATCAGAAAATGCTGATGGAGACAGCATGGATCATGGGGGAGGATCCAGTTCTAGAAGTCAACTTTAATCTGCAAGGAAGCTGACCAAATCACATACACCTGACTTAATAATTGGAGATCCTGAAGTAGGTGTCAGAACTAGAAATGCAACATCAAATGAATGTCTCTATCATTCTTTCCTATCTCAGACTGAACCAAAGAAAGTGGAAGAAGCTCTTCAAGATGCTGATTGGGTGCAAGCAATGCAGGAAGAGTTAAATGAATTTGAAAGAAATAAAGTCTAGACCCTAGTTCCAAGACCAAAGAACTGATCAGTTGTTGGCATAAAATGGGTGTTCAGAAATTAAACTGACAGTGATGGCATAATTACAAGGAATAAAGCAAGGCTGGTTGCTAAAGGATACTCTCAACATGAGGGTATTGATTATGATGAAACATTTGCACTAGTTGCTAGATTAGAAGCCATAAGGATCTTTTTGGCTTATACTGCTCACAAAAAGTTTAAATTCTTTCAAATGGATGTGAAAAGTGCTTTTCTTAATGGGGAATTGGAAGAAGAGGTCTATGTTGAACAACCTCCAGGCTTTGTAGATTTAAAATTTCCAAATCATGTCTACAGGCTTGATAAAACACTTTATGGCCTTAAGCAAGCCCCTAGAGCATGGTATGAGACTTTAGCTCAATTCCTTCTGGAAAGTGGATTCCACAGAGGTACAATTGATAAAACACTATTCTACCTCAACCATGGAAAGGACTTACTTTTGGTACAAATATATGTTGATGATATCATATTTGGTTCTACAAATGCCAAACTCTATGAGAGGTTTGTAAAGTTAATGCATTCAAGATATCAAATGAGTATGATGGGAGAACTCGGCTATTTTCTGGGACTTCAAGTCAAGCAAAATGAAGAAGGTACTTTTATCTGTCAATCCAAGTACACCAGAAATTTATTGAAGAAGTTTGGAATGCAAGATAGTTCAACAACATCCACTCCCATGGCCACTGCAACCAAGTTAGATAAAGATACTGGTTCATCAGTAGATATTACTAACTACAGAGGTATGATTAGCTCTTTACTCTATTTAACTGCAAGTAGACCTGATATCATGTATGCTACCTGTCTTTGTGCATGATTTCAGGCTAAATCAAGAGAACCTCACTTAATAGATGTGAAAAGAATTTTCAAGTACCTTAAGGGTACAGCTGATCTGGGATTGTGATATCCTAGAGAATCAAATTTTAAGCTAATAGGTTACTCATATGCAGATTTTGCAGGATGCAAAATAGACAGGAAAAGCACTAGTGGAAGCTGCCAATTTCTTGGAGGCAGATTGGTTTCTTGGTTTAGCAAGAAACAAAAGTCAATTTCCACATCAAATGCAGAAGCGGAATATATTGCTGCAAGAAGCTGTTGTGCACAGATTCTTTGGATGAAGAATCAGTTACCGGATTATGGGTTAGAATTTTCTAAAATCCCTATTTACTGTGATAATCAAAGTGCTATTGCTATGACAGGTAATCCAGTTCAACACTCAATGACAAAGCACATCAGCATTAGGTACCATTTCATACGGGAACATGTGATGGAAGGTACAGTGGAATTGCATTTTGTTCCAACAGATCAACAACTAGCAGATATCTTCACCAAACCACTATGTGAAGCTACTTTTACAAGACTGGTAAATGAACTTGGAATGGTTTCAGGTTCTTTCTCTAAATCTGCTTAGTTTTTGTTCTCATGCATCAGACTATATGATCAGTGCTTACAGATTGTCTTATCTTCATGAAATCTGTTCTTTAATTGAAATTCATTAAATACTGATTGTTATCTGATGTGGATCGTTAAACTCTGATAGTGTTTTGAATGTTCTAGGACTATTCAATCCAATGAGGATAACTATGCTAGATGTTGACCTAGTAGTCCTTAACTTACTAGAAATCTCATGTTTGAATTAGTTGCTTATGTGGAAACTCATTAACACAAGAAAATTCTGATTTTGAGCTTAGTCAAGTTTACTTTGTGTATCTTATTACTAAGTCACAAACTAGATTCTTGCTTCTTATCTGTTAGATTCTGATGTTAGTAAATCTTAAGAATGAACTAAATGTTGATAAGCCTCAGTTATCCAAAAGAAAAGAAAAGAAAAGAAAAGAAAAGAAAAGTCAGGTACTCCTTTGAGATCTAGAATAAATATGTGGAAGGGAAGACCCAAGTACATTGCTGGTATTAAGTAATATGCATTAGAAAAGCAAATAAATTTTCTTGGTGACTTTTCACATACTCTGATTACTGGAGAAATAAACTGACAATAGCATAAATTCTGATAAGCAGTCATGACTCACTTACACTGAGAAGCCATTGTAAAAAGGAATTTCAAAAGATGCATAAAATGAACACAAACAATTGAGGTGGACTCTTGCATAAATATGTCTATAGTAGACTTCATGATTGATGACAGATTTTAAGCACTTTTCTTAGTTATGCCTTATTTCTAAGATGTACTGAAGTTTATCAGACTTTAATCTTTATATGATATTTTGCTGAATGCACACACTTTCACTCCATATGAATGATGAAAATTATTGTGGTGATTAAGTTGTTTTTGACAAACAGTTAAGTGTCATTTGCATAAATTCTGAGGACAAGTTCTGATGGAAGTTCTAATGATTAAACTCTAAAGAAAACAAGTCAGTATTTGTATGAAGAATCACAGAAAAAGATATTCACTTTTTGAGTTCAGAAGCTATATTCTGATGACTGTTAAAATCTGATATAAGTTAAGTTCTAATATTAAATCCTGATGGAATCCTTGATGCTTAAGTGGCATTATTCCTTACTTGACTTATTTGTGGTAAAAACTGGAATAGTCATATTTAAATCAGAATATATTTGGGTAAGATAAAAATAGTCATAATCATTATGGGTTAGTGGTAAACGTGTTTGTCCTGAAAAACTGCATGTGCACGGTAATTATTGCTTATTTTACGTGCCCATTAACTCCTGCCTTCATTGTTAACTGACTGTTCACACGTTGCCAGATGTAAAGTGTATCCCATGCTTCAAAAATATAACTGTTGAGTGGAGAGAGTATATATATAGGGGTTAAAAGATTTTCTAATCTTTTACTTACTTTTCTATTCTTAGTCTTTTTTATTCTCTCTCTCTAATATTCTCTGAAGCATTTTCTTACAGGCATTCTCACAAACATCTCTCGCGCAACATATTTTCTCACTTAATTTCTTACAGAGATGGCACCAAAAGACTTTATTTTCAATGGAGCTAAGTTTGTTCCTAACAACTACTTGTCTATTCTTAACAAGGCTGACGCTCCATCGGAACTTCACTTTATTCAGGATTTCCTTACTAATTTTGATATTGGTTATGCTTTGACCCAACCTGAAGAATTCTCTGGAACCCAAGTGTTGGAGTTTTGGAGAAGTGGAATCTATGATGATGGTGGTGCTCAAGGGTCCCCAAGTATTATCTTTACAACAGGGGAGGATGAGCATGTCGTGACTTTGGCTACAGTACGCCAAGCATTGCAGTTGCCTGAGAAATGTGCTTATACAAATATTGAGGAGCCAGTTCTTCAAAATATGATGGCCAGTCTGGGGTATGAAAAGACATTGGCAAAGCTGGGTCAATTGAAGAGATCTAACATAAGAAAGGAATGGAGTTTCTTCTTTGACTGCATTACAAAGACCTTCACCGACAAATGTTCTAATTTCGATGCTATCCCCATACTCAGTCAACAAATCGGGTATGCTCTCATTAATCAAACTGATTTTGATTATGCAAGTGATGTTTTAGGCTTTATTGGGGATAAGATGACAGAAGATTGGAACACTGTTTATTTTGCTAGATTCTGTCAGCTTATTTATAGTTTTTGTTGTGCTGATAAGTCCCAATTAGCTAGTGAATTACTTCCATCATTTAAACTAGCTAAAAGAGCTTTTAATGACTTATTATCTACTGATAATAAGAAGGCTGTGTTAAGACCCCTCCAAATACCTTTATCTGTCAAACAAGCCTTAATAATCTATGATCCAGTTACATACACTGCATTATATCCTGATGTCCAACCATCTGAACCTCAACCATCAACACCTAACACCACTACCCCAACACCTCAAAATTCTCAACCACAACCAAAATCTACCATCGGGACATCTGTCAAACCATCAACTCAATTATCTCAACCTGAATCATCAGCACATACCATCAGATCTTCATCTTCCAGGCCAAAGAGGACAAAGTTTGTTCCTCAACCTCCACAAAAGAGAAGGAAGATGATCATCAGAGATGTATCTGATAGTGATAAAGAGGAATCAGTTGAAGCACGGGTTCATGCATCGGAACCTGTGATAGTTGGAGCTAAGAATGTTACTTCTCAGAAAGAAACTGTAGCTCAAAGTTCTGATACTTTGAAGAAGAAATCTGTCAGTTCTGAAGCTGTTAAAGCAACTCCTTTATTGACAAGGAGATTGAAGAAAATGAAGGCTAGGAAGTATTTGGCTAAAGCTCCATCAAAAGATACTGAAGAAGCTGAGGAAGGGGATCAGGAATCTCTGATCTCACAAGAACCGATTATCATTGAAGCCCTTCCAGCTCAAGCCAACGACACTGCTACTGATACAGTTGTAACCCCTCCTGTCTCTCCTATTAAAGCTACAGATGATGTTAAAGAACAAACTGAAAACTCTGAGATAGATATTCATAATTTGAATATACCAAATGTTCTTTATCTGGAAGCTCCATCTACAGAAGCTCAGCAATCTCCAACTCATTTTCCAATTTTAAATGCTGAGATACCATCTACATCAACCACACCAGCTCTGGAGATAATTTCTGATGTTCAGAATTTAAATGATGTTGTTCCTGAATCTCCAGTTGCTTCACACACTGTTGTGTTGTCAGAACATAATGAGTCTTCCTCAAGTTGTGAAGACAGTATTTCTGCTGAGACTCTAGTTCCTATACTAGGGAAGGAAGAATTGGTGAAGAAATTTGTTAAAAAGGAAGCACCTATTCCTTGGGAGGATACTCACAGGGGTGTGGAGTGGACCAAGAAGTGGAATGACACTGATTTCATTCCAAGTTCTAACATTCTGACAGAGCATATTGCTAAAGCTGATGAGTTGCTCACAAATGCTGATTTAAAGACACAACTCAAGATTACTGCTCTATCTACCAAACATCTTCAAGGTCTACATTCTTCTACTCATAAAAAGGTTGATACACTAAAGGAACATGCTGAGAAGCTAGATCTATAGCTTAAGCTTGACAAGAATAGATATATTAGACCTATTCTTGAGAAAATTGAAGCCATTGTGAAGATTCAAGAGAAGCAACAGGCCCAAAGTGATGAGGTCCTGGCTAACCAAGTTTCTCAGAAAGCTCAATTGGAAGAAATCCAATCTTCAGTTGAACTTCTTCTTTCTCTCTTACTTGCTGGTGATGCCAAAAAGGGGGAGAAGACAGTTAAGTCCAAATGCTCACCTACTGAAATACTGAAGAAAAAGGATGATAAAAGTGATGACCAGGGAAACTCTGATAAGAGTAGAGGTCAAGGAAAAGTTCAAGGAAAATCTTCTACACAGAAAAGTCAAATTATGATAAACAAAGTCTGATGTCAAGTTCTGATATTCAGATTCAGTCAGGATCTAAAGACTCTCAGAAGTTTTTACAAACTCTGAAGTTAACAGGGAAGCAGACTACTGTTTATTAAAAAAGTCCTAAAATCCAGACACTTGATGAGGAGATAGCTAGAAGATTATTTATGAAACAAAATCCAGGAATGGATTTGCAAACTCTCAAGGAGGAAGAAGCTAGATTTGCTACTGAGAAGACAGATCTTAAGTCTAAAGCTTCTGATACGAAGAAACCTCCAAGGCCTAAGGAAAAAGGCATTGTGATCAGGGAAAAGTCAAATTCTGAGACTTCAAAGTCCAAAACTAGATCATAAACTGAAATTAATCCTAAATTAAAAGGAAAAGAAAAGGTTGGTGAACCTTTAAAGATTGAGAAAAAAGATAAGTTCTTCCATTCTAGTCTATCAAACTACAATACATGATGATGATTTGATAGAAGATGAAACTGTTCAAATTCTGAAGAGAAGAAAGATAATTGAAGAATCTAAAATAACCTCTGACACTGCTCAAGTTGTTCAGAATGAAGAACAGCAAGTTACAGAAGAAACAGCAAATTCCGATCAAGTTAGTTTGGAAAAGATGACAATTGCTGATAAGAAGAAGCTGTTATGGAAGAAAGCTACTCCAGTTGAACCAAAATCCAATCTCTTGATGAATCAACTTGCAACATTTGGATTGAGATCCAAGCAACCTAGAGATAAATCTGGATTAGGTTTAGATGAAGATAAGATACAAACATGAATAGAATTTACTCTAAGAGATCCTTTCATGTCGACAGACAAACCATATGAACAAATCAAACAAAAGCACCTTGACAAGGTGTTGTCTGCTCAAATCGTGATAGATGCTCCTGATAAGGAAAATCTAAAGGAGAAATTGATTTTATTTCTCTATGATGGATTAACTTACAGACTAGCTGATACTGATGTGCTAAAGAAGTCTGTCAGAGAACTTCAACATATTTACTATCTTCTGGAAGTGAAATCTGATGTTAAAAGAAGATGGTCCGAATACATTTTGAAGGCTATAAGAGATCTATTCAGAATCTCTGGAATAAAGACTTCTCAGTATATACCAATGATTACTGAAGATGATGGAAGAGAAATTCCTATGCTGAAGAATTCTGCTAAGGTGGAAGTTATTCTGAAAGGAAAATGCTTATGTTATTGTGAAAACTCTTCACATCCAAGAGTTATCAGACTTGGTGATGGACTTGAAAGAACATCAATTCAAGCTCTCAGAACAGCCATTTATCAAATTGGTGATAGTAAAGATGAAGAACTGATGCAGGTCAAAGCACATTTAGATAAAATTTTAAGGAAAGCTGAAGACAAGCTGGTAAGAGATTTTGTTAAGAATCATTATGGATTCTGATTGATCCAGTGAAGTTGGTAAAGCTATAAGGACTGTAAGTTGTAGTTAATAGTCTTATTAAACTCTTATTGCATTTGAACTTAAATGTTTTTGACATCATCAAATCTATTAACTTGTATATTTTGCACAATTTACAAGTTGGGGGAGATTGTTAGATATATTTGAGATGTCATGTCTAATATGGTTCATGTTTAGTTTTCAGATCTTAACAAACAGGAAATATCAGTACTTACTGAAATCAGTACTTACTGGAAGTCAGAACTTAAGGATATCAGAACTTAGATTATCAGAAGATAAATATCAGAAGATGGATATCAGAAGTTAAGTACGGGAGGACTAACAGTAATAGAAGGAAGCTGATTTATAGGAAAGAAGATCAAGACTAATACAAAAAGAAGATATGCATGGAAAGAGTTAGAGGACTTAAAGAATTGTAAAAGATATCTGATTGATATATTTTAGGAGACAGAATTATATTCCATATCAATTAGAAGTTATCTTGTAACTGTGTACTATATAAACACAGACTTAGGTTTACACTATATGTGTTATCATTATCGAGAAGATCATACATTGTAACCTAGCAGCTCTCGTGATATTTGTTCATCACTGAGAGAGAACAGTTCCATTGTAACATAGTTTATTATATCGAATATATCTGTTTACTGTTACTTGTGTTCGAAATTGATTTGATTGTATTCTACACTGTATTCAACCCCCTTCTACAGTGTTGTGTGACCTAACATACCCAACTACTTGTCAGGACAATATCTCATATATGAAATAATACTCAATTATTATTGAAGTATCTTATACAAATTGAGATATCCAACTGAGAGCGAAGTATTCATCAGAATGGTTATTTTGGTTAATGTTTTTAAAAAATTGATTATTTTTGTCATTTTTTCTAATATATACTACTGTACATATATACATAGAAATTTTGGTACCTATTTAATAAAATAAATTAAGTATAATTTTAATTTTTAATTTTTTTATTTATATTAAAGTTGTCAAATTAATATAAAATTTTAAATATAATTTACATATTAATAAATATCTAATTATACAGATTTCAGGGATTAAGTAAATGAACAAAACATGAAATCTTTTATTGTTGCTAGAGAAATGTGGTACAATTATCGAGGTTGTTGCTGAAAGAGCGGATGAAATGCTTGATTAGCAGCTGTAGAAACAGGTTCGCGTCTCTGTAGATTGAGGTTGAGGAGGAAAGAATCTATGACTGGGAAATTTTTTATTTGATTAATAAGTCACATTTTCTTATAAAAATATCACTTCTTTCGATAATTATTGTCATGCCCAAAATATAACTTAGGGTTATAGGATGATTGGCCCTGAAGCAGCTTGTCCAGAAGCGGGCGCTCCTTGAAAGAAGATACGAGCCTTTACTATAAAAGGCGCTCCTTGAATAAAGAGGGAGAGCGCTGATCGAAGAGGGAACGAGCCCTGACTGAAGACATCGCTCCTTAACGGAAGAGGGAGAGCCTTGAGTAAAGAAAGAACTCTTTGACTGAAGAGGGCGAACCCTGACTTAGTTTTGTCATCTAGAATGTGCCCTGAGTCACTGAGGTCGTGCCTGAGTTCTTGGGAGGACATAATTCGAAGAGAACTTATTTAAAGTACACTATTATTATTTGATTTCTTAAAGCCTTCCAAGAGTTATCCTATATATTGTTGAAGGCCTTACTTTATAGTCTTATGGGTAATCTTCATATAGGAATGGTAAATTTAATTTAATGTGTGTTTTGGTAACATTATTAATATATTCAATGGGTTGTCCTCATTGGGGAGTTTTGTCGGTCATCCTGTACTTTGCACTTATATGCTTGGAATCACTTATCCTGAAGTCTGATGGGTCATCCTCATCGGGGGTAAGAATATGCCTTAATATTTGTGATAATTCATGGTTATACTTTTGGCTACAAACTAGGGAGGCATCAGGTAGCGGAATGTTATCCCTTGTCTATGAGATGTCTCATCCGTAAAGTCCAAAGTCGAAGTCGAGCTTTGGGCTTCATGACTAATCCATATTGTAGGGCATTTCTAAAGAGATTTAGAGACATAGTGAGAGTTAGAGTCGGTTCGAGGACTCTTATTAGACCTCAGAATGGGAAACCTAACCTGTATAGGTTTTTTGATCCCCCACGTAAAGCTTGATCCTTTATAAATAGAGGTACCTAGGCACATTACAAGGGGTTGAAAGTGAAGTGTTGAGCAAGATTGAAACTGGATGCATAATCTCATACATGTTGGTTTAGATAACTCAATACAGAACAAGGACTTGCAAATATTACTATATTCATTAGAAACTATGACAACCGAGAATTTTGCGACGTAATTAAGTCAATAAATTATGATTTATGTGATGTGATTATAAAATATGTGATTATATGATGATTAATTGTCCTTATTGTATATTAGTATCTGGGAGCGTAGATAGACGCGTTCCAATTTAAAGAGTCAGCTTAGGAATTAAGCTGTGTTGTCGGGCCGTCAGGTAGAACGACACCCGTCCTAAAAAGGGGTTAAAATATTTAAAATATGAAATATGTGTTATTATGTGAAATGAATGTTTAAGTGAAGTATTGCGTTCTAGTGACGTGTCGGTCGATAATGATATTGTAAAGCGTAATTGAAACGCTGAGCGTCGGGCCGTCTGGCAGAACGTGACCCGATACGTGAAAAGAGGAGTAATGATAAAAAGGGAAATTTTTATGATCATACATGAGTTGTCATTTGTCAGTATATGTTCTTGCGTGTCTATATGCGTGATTACGTGATCAGTTAATATTTTATGAATTTAAGGGAATTATTTGATTTAAATAAGGTTTATTCAACCTTCGCACATTTTTATAAAATTATTTGAGTAAGGTAAAGGCATGAGACTTGTTTTGTTATCTTCGAAATAGTCCTAGAGACTTTCTAAAAATGATAGACGGATTTATTTTGGTGATCGTGCATTTTAAATTGATTTTTATATGATAAAATGCTATTATTAGCATAAACTTGTAAAAATCGTATAAAATCAACCGTACGCTCAAAAGTTTATTATGAGTAATGGTTGGAAAGCTAATTTTGAGATCTACGTCTTAAAATTGGGCACTCGCAATAATTTTTGATTTTCCAAGAAGGATAAATTCAATATTCAATTCCTATCTTATTTGAGTAAAAAGAGAAGGTAAATCAAAAATAAAGGTGGATTAGTGAATTACCAAATTACCCCTGCCCCCTTATTATATATAAACTCATTCTCTTCCCCTTTCTTTCTTTTCCACCCAGCCACTTCTTTCTTTTTTTTTCCATTTTCTCATTCTCTTCTCTCTCTTTTTCTCTCTTACTCTCACAGTCTCTCTCTCTCTTTTCCTCTCGGTACATCTCTCTTCTTCACTTTTTTTTATGGATTCTTCCATAGAACTTCATCATTGTTCTATATATAAGCTTTGATCCACTTGCATGTGTGATTTGGTACTTGCATGCGGATGTGTATGTGTGTAGGTTCGGTTTTGCCGAGTTCTTATTTTATAGAATCAAGATGATGTGAACTTGTGATGATCATGTCTTGCATGTGTTTGTTGTTGTGATTTTTAGAAGTAATCGGAGGTTTCGTGGTTGGATAACCTCGAATGAGGGCACCACCGTGAAGCCACCGCCACCGGTGATGAACTCCAGTGAACCGGTGGTGAGAGATGATGTAATCACTGAGCTCTACCACACCAAAAACTCATTTTTGATTGTTGCATGTGTTATTTTTGAAAATCCCGAATGAGTCCTTGATTTTTAGAAAAATAAATGTGATTGTTCTTGATGAAATGACTTGTTCATGCATGTTGTTAGTGGTAAATAAAAGATTTGACTAGTTGAGGATTTAGAAAATCAAAATAGAAGTTGCATGTATTCTTTTGCTTAAAAACCGAATGGTTCTTGTTTATTAAGTTGGTTTTATGATGAAAATAAATTGTTGATTGATAAAAGGATCTTTATGATTGTTTTAAAAGTATTTGGACTTGTGTAATTGATTTGGATGCTTAAGAAATCAAATTTGAGGGTTGCATATTGAGGTTTTGGTTCGGCCTTTGTACTAACAAAAAGGGAATTGGATTTTGTGACTTAATCTTGGTGTAAACTATGTTTAGTTAGTGAGATGCATGTTGGTTTAGAAGAAGAATTAGTGATGCATGTCATTGTTTGGTTCTTGAGTTGTGGTTTATGGTTATAGCGAATGAAAAATGAGTCTAAAAGAGATTGGTTTGATGCTAAGTGAATGCATGCATGATTAATTAGGAAAATTTGATTAGGGTTTGAATCATTAAGTGATGTTTTGATGTGTAATTCGGAAATTGTGGTTAAAATGAGTGTTTGATTTAATTAAGAGGTGAACTTGAATTGCATATAAACATATATGTATGGTTATGGTTCGAATTTTGTTGATTAAATGAAAATGATTCTTTAAGGGTTTTTGAATGAGTTATGTGTTTATGTGAACTAACCAAGTATTTGGTTGATTTTGTGGTTGATATTCGCATTAAGGTCAAATAGGCCCTAAGAGTTAAAGATCAAAACTTGGTTTTTGATAATCGAAAGAATGATTGGGTATGTATATGTAAATGTCTATGGATTTGATTGTTTGATTATAGTATGTGGTTCAAATTAAGGAATAAAAGAAAAGGGAACTAAGTTGATTGATTTTAAAAGCTATAAGTGATAGTTATGGTTGTAAAGATTTAGTGGTATATGAATCGTTTGATTTAAAGAATAGTCGAGATTAAAGCAAGTATAAGTTTATTATTGAGTATTTATAAAGGCTATGAGAAAAGTACGTGTTATGTGGTATGTGCATGTGTGTATATAATCTATATTCGTATAGTTCGAGTCAAAAGTATAGTCGAGCTATCGTAATGAGTGATCGTTCTGGGAACAAGAGTTGAGAATCTAATTAAGGTTTTGGTTTTGATTGTAGATTCGGAGCGTGACGGCATTCAGGCTAGGAAAGGGAAAGGTATACTAGGTGGCAGTAGTTCAACCTTCAGGAAAGCGAATTCAGGCAAGTAACTCTAATTACTTGTATAAATGGTTATAGAGAGGATATTGTTCATGCCATGTAGAGTATTGAATTGTTAAAAGAATGAACCCATGTTTCTGATTTGAGATACCCTGTCTTTGATCTTGTAAAACTGTTATTGATAAACTTATTGATTCAACCCTTTGGTAACCTATCTTCCTGTTCAAATTATTTATCATACCATGAACTGTTATAAACCCTATAAGTACCTTTATAAATCCTTTGTAATGATGCTACATTCCTTGATCACCATATACCCTATTGATCCTCGAAATAGTTTTGATTCTTCTAACTTAAGTACCTTGTTATCATTGATTCAAGATCCATAGAATTGCACCTTCTTCTCCTTGATTCATTTCCTTAACTTTAATTTCTTGAAATTCAATCTAAGAATGAGTTTCGACTTGAAAGAGTCTGAATGATTTCATATTCTTGGTAATGATAAAATGAATTTAGAAAACCTATTTTCCAACTCAAGGCTTTCCGAACGAATTCCTGATGGATTGGATTGGGACGTAAGAGGCTATTGGGACTAGTCCAGTCATGGTAAGAGGCTAGCGGGGCTAGTCCAGTTTAAGGTTGAAATTATGCCATTTGGTACCTTAAAGACCGGATGGAGGTCGATACGGGCTGATCACCCGTATTATAATGAAATGAAAGATAAAGTGGTCCAATCAAGGGTTCCATATTGATTTTAAAAAGGAATTGAAATTTCCTACTCAGTAATTGATTCTTTGAAAATGAAAATGGTTTATATTGCTTTGAAAAGAGTTGATTGTGATATTGTGAAGCTTATAGTTCATGGACCCTGATTTTAATTTTGTTGATCATACAATTGATTCCATATAATGAAAAGATCGTCGCTTTCCATTTGAAAGATCTGTTTTGATCCTTGAATGTTTTGAGATGAATGTCGGCTTTCCCCTGCTTTGAGCCTTGTTCCTTGAAAGCCCAAAAATTTCCTTCATAACCCGAAAGATATAAATCTACCACCTAGATCTGATAAAGTAGAATGCCCTGAGATTGATAAAGTATATTGTGGGTTTTATATTGTAGAACTGCTTTATAGTTACTTGCTGAGTTTTATACTCATATGTTTTGTTTTAATCTAACCATGGTAGTTAAGCAAGAAGATGGTCAGGCTTAGGCGCACTGCTCGTAAGAGCGTACCTGGTGGTCCCTATCATGTTGATGGCTTCCGATTGCCATAGCAGGTAGTAGTGTTTTTGAGTGAGCAAGCGCTTAGCCAGAGAGTTGTAAGGATACAATGGATTGTCTGTCGGTTCCAAATCGGGATTGACTATGTATATTTAATTTTAATTTGGGGTTGTAAGTTATATTTTATGATTGGTAGTTGTAATCTTGTCTCATACTTTATCCCGTTTGATCCTGTTAATAGGTAATCGGGGTTTATGCTTATATAATCAGTAGATTAGAGGTGTGTGGGTCCTCATTTCCTAACCCTGAGATTGAGGGTGTCACAGAACAGTACAGATTGAAAAATGGGTATATGTATAATGATCTTGGTCGTCAACAGAAGCTCATATAA
Source organism: Apium graveolens (assembly GCF_009905375.1). Taxonomy (NCBI): domain Eukaryota; kingdom Viridiplantae; phylum Streptophyta; class Magnoliopsida; order Apiales; family Apiaceae; genus Apium; species Apium graveolens. The sequence continues at coordinate 178,025,594 of NC_133655.1, forward strand.
AATTCTATTATATGTTCAGGCAACGAAGTAATAATGTTGAAGACATTCAAAGCAGTTCTTAGGATTAGTGTGAAGACCTTAAGAATTCTAGGTGAAGCTGATTGTATAAGGTAGAAGATATAAAAATGGTGTATAGATTTTATAATACGAATAAGGCATGAGAGCGAAACTAGTCATCTGTGAACCAAACCAATTTCACTAGGCATCAGTGATCTATGATGGGAAACTAAATTGTATCCTATATATAATTGGAGTAAAGGTTTAGGTGGTATGATTTGGTCGTCGGGTGGCACGTGCTAAAATAGTATAATATAGATTATATTTATTTCAATTTATTCTATTATTCTACTACATTATCTAATAATCTGTATAACAAACATAGTAGACAATTAATTAAGAAATTAAATTATAAATATATATTCTTAAATGATATAATATAATATCAAAAAATATTATATTATAAATAGTACAAGCAACAAATATCTTAATAAAAATGTTGTAAAAAACATGCCTGTACTTTAACAAGACTAAGATATTTTGTCAACCCTAAGTAAGTTGTGTTGTTATTTTAATTTATATTTTGTACTTGTAACACTTAAAGTTTGTAAAAATGCAAAGGAGCAGACTGGAGTCTTTTTCCTGAAACAGTATCAAGCCTAAGGATTTTATCTGAAAGAAGATCAAAAACATCATGCCTCAGAAGAATTTTGAAAAAGTTTGGAGTTGAATAAATCTGTTTGGAGAAAAATATTCTAAGTCAAGATCTCTATAAGTCACAGATTTAATGTTATAGAGAAGTCATTCGAGAACTCCAGAATGGCTTATCGAGAAGTCAGGAAAGTTACTAGAGAACTCAGAAAGATATCGACAAGCCAAACTGAAGACATGAAGATTGGAGATATCGATAAGTCATTTCTGCACTAGAGAACTCAGAGTTATCGACAAGTCTACATTCATTAGAGAACTCTGAGTTATTGAAAAGTCAAGTTCCACTAGAGAACTCAGAGATATCGATAAGTCAAAATTCACTAGAGAACTCAGAGATATCGACACAAAATTCACTAGAGGACTCTGAGATTTCGACAAGTTAATTTGACTAGAGAACTCTGAGAAATTGACAAGTCAAAAAGCCACTAGAGAACTAAGAGTTATCGATAAGTCAAAGTGAAGATGTGAAGACTAGAGATCTCAACAAGCCAAAGTTATAGAGAACTGAAGACCTCTACAAGCCAAACTAAATATGGAGTACTAGAGATCTCGATAAGCCAATAGACTTATCGAGATCTCAAAGAACAAGGTTGCAGATCAGTTCAATATCCAAGATAAACAATCAACAAACAATCCAACAGCTGGATTGATAAGTCTACAAAAAGCAGCTTGAAGAATGTGCAAGATCAATTACAAAGTTTAACTGACAGAGGAAGATTAAAGTAAACACGGGATGTTAAAGATATGCTAAGCCAGAAATGGAAAATATGCTTTTCTATAAATAGAAATGACAAGTGACAATTTAGAAAAGCTAATAGTATGTCTTATTACACACTGTGTAAACCAGCAGTTAACCGAGTTATAAAGTTAACATTGGTCCTTAGTCAGTTGTAACAATTTAGATCAAATTTCTTGTAACACTCTCAAGAAGAAGCTAAGCTCTTTATCAACAAAGAGCCTAGAAATTTTGTGGCAAAACAGTCTTAATTTTAATATAAAATTAAGTGAGTATTGAAGATCTGTGTTCTTTATTTTTCTGCAAGTTTAATTTCTGCATGAACACATTTCACTACAAGAATTAATTTACTTTGTTCAACCATAAACATTCAAGAAAAGCTCAAAAACAGTAAAACACATTCACCCCCCTCTATGTGTTATTCATTTCCTAACAAGTGGTATAAGAGCCAAATATGAAAGTAAACAGATTTAAGATCTTGAAAGAATGAATACACAGAAAATCAGTAGCATCAAAATTCCTACCTTTGACAAAGCTAACTACACTCTTTGGAAAAAGAAAATGATGTTGTTCATCAAGATGGCCAATCCACTCTACATTCAGATCCTCAAGAATGGACCCTTCATTCCTATGGTTAGAGTTGAGGAATCTATAGATGGAGACATGGTTATCCCAGCTCATTTTGCTCCAAAAGGTCCTTCTGAGTATTCTAACCCTGAAAAGGAGAAAGTCTCCCTGGATAGTAGCTTGTAATTAATATTGATTGAGTCACTTGACAATGTGATGTACAACAACATTGTCAACTGTGACACTGCCAAGCAAATATGGGAAAAGATTGAGATACTCTGTGAAGGAACTGAAGAAGTTAGGTCAAACCAAAGAAGAATACTGATTTCACAGTATGAGGGTTTTATGGAAAATCCAAAGGAAAGTATTACTGATGTGTTTGAAAGGTTTAACAAGCTGATAAATGACTTGCAACTTCATGACAAATATTACGAAGCTGAAGAAGTGAACTTGAAGTTCTTGCTTACTCTCCCTGATCATTTGGAACATAAAATCTCAGTAATCAGGGAAGGGAGAGACTTGAGCAGAATAACTCTGAAAGTTCTATATGGAATTCGCAAAATATATGAACTATAAATTATTCAAATGCAATGATTGAGATCTGGTCAGGGACATGTTGTGGATGGTTAAGTGCTTTAATTGTAAATGAAAGCCAAACATCTAATGATGAACCAAGATCTCAAACTCCAGTTGCCTCAACAAGTGAGCAAAGAACAAATGATTCACAGGAGCAAGTTATTTTGGAACTGGAAAAGGATGAGTTCTATACTCTTGAAGAACTAGATGAGCTAGATCAGTCAATGGCCTATTTTGATAGGAAATTCTCTAATATTAGGGTAAAGAAGCCAAGATACTTCAAGAATAAAGAACAGTCCTTCAACAAAGACAGCAGCTGGAAGGAAAAAGGGAAGTACAGTTCTGATAGCAAGAATGGCTACAAAACTGGATCTGTTGATAGATCTAATGTAAGATTCTTTAATTGTGATGAACAAGGCCACTTTGCTACAGAATGAAGGAAACCCAAGAAAGCAAAGAAAGACAAGGCTTATCTTGAACTTGAAACAAAGTATGTAGCTCTTATAAGGAAACAACAAAGTAAAGCCTATATTACAGAGGGTAAAAGTTGGGATGACTCTGAAAATGATGAAGATGAAGAATTTAGTAATTATGCACTCATGGCCCTAGAGCAAGGAGAATCATCCTCATCTAAATCACAGGGACCAACTCTTACCACTATTGATTTAAATATGAATTAATACAAGCAAACTGTTAAAAAGATGAGCACATAAATGTTTCACATTCACACAAGCATGGTTGCTGCTAATGAAGAAGTTAGCATATTAAAAAAGATAAATGAGACGCTTAAAAGTGAGAAGCAAGAAACTGAATTGTTGTTGGTAGAGCTTGAAGCTTTAAAATAAGAAAATGTTTATCTAAAGAACAAGCTCAAGTGTACAAATGAAATTAAAGCAATGCTCAGGGAGAAGCTGGAAAAGAATGAAGTGAAGATGAAATATTTCAGGAATGCATCTGAACAGGTCGGACAGTATCATTAGAAGAATAAGCCATGTGCAAACATTGTTATTGGCCTTGACTATGATGTCATGAATGACAAAAAGAACACGATAGGTGACAAAGGGAAAACAAAGAAAACTGAGAATGCTCTAACCTTTTTAAAAGAGATTAATGCACCTATATTCAAAGCATGTGAAGTCAACTTCAGTGAAGAAGAATTGATTATCAAGCAAGAAATTGCTGATGAAGATAAAGAGAAGAAAACTGAAGAATCAGTTCAGTCTTCCAATACTGAAGAGAAGCTCGTGAACAAACAAAATCCCAAGACTCCTGTTAAAGAAACCAAAATTGAAGATGCAAGAAAGAAAAGGAGAAATAGAAATGGGAAAATAGGGATAAACAAAATCAATAATTTTGCTTATGTTGCAAATGCTCCTAGAAAGAAATGTGAAAAATGTGGCTCTACAAATCATCTAACTCACCTTTGTAAAAAGGTTGTGTTGTGCATATATTGTGTACTTGATGATTTCATAAACAAAACATCTAAGTGGATTTTACTTAGTGAAATAATGTAGCACTCGACGGATAAGAATTATATTCCCAACGGATAACTCATTATAGTCCCGACGGATGTTAACTTATTATTCATCGAGTGAGTAGCTTATGTAATAATAAGTCTGTAGCACAGTTATGTATACACCTTTGTATAGAATCTGTAGTAGCATATAAGTCATGTTGACTTTAACTAGATATGCAGAATAGGTTGATCAATTGTACATAAATGATGTCTTGTAATTCTGTATAAGTGAAATGAAGTCATATGCTTGTTTGCTACCCGACGGATAACTTACAAAGCAACCGACGGATGATCAACAACCCGACGGATGATCAACAACCCGATGGATGATCATGTAATCAACTAATAAAGAATTCAAACAGCAGTTGAACAGTGAAAGCTGAGCATAACCGTCGAGATGTATACAAATCTACTGTGGAAGCTCATTAACCGGGTAATAGAGGACGAAAAGCAGCAAAGCTTAAGACTGATAGTTTTTATATTTGTTCAATATTTTTGACTTTGTAATCTTGGTAATATATAAACCAAGAATGTAGCAAATAGAAAAAGAGTGAGAAACACAAAAACAGAGAAATCGTTGTAAGCAGAATTATTAGCATTTCCCTGTATTCTCAGTAATTCAATTTGTAAGCAGCTGTGAGCATTCTTGCACACAGGGTCCTCTCGATATATAATATATATATCTCTGGTGGAATTGTTTAAATCCACCAGAAAGTTTTTAAAGACTCTTGTTTTTAATTACTTATGTTTTGATTTAATTAAGTTTCTATTCCGCATTGTGCTAATCAAAACATTATATCTGTGGCGCCCCAAAACCCGGGGTCAGGAGTCTCGGAAGCCACGCTATCTAAACTTACACAACTCACACTACGATATGTAAATACTCACGCTTCACGACCCCACACTTAACACACACACACTACAGGTTATTGTCTTGGAAACGAACCATCATTACTAGAGAAATTTTATTACAACCCAAATATAATTAGTCTTACCGGGGGTGACCTTTAAGTAAGGTTAATCCGTCGGCCGAATATATGTTTCTTATTTCTTATCTTACATAAACCATACTTATAAATAAGCCGAACTATAAACAACTGAAAACTAATCCAGCTTATTCCGACTACCTGAGGTACTGTACCAAACAATCTACGGAACAGCTGGCCATTTCCTACCCATTTCCTGGCTGTGGTTCTCATGGCAGGCATCTTGATTCACTGTTGTATTGTGTCAATTTAAGAAAACAAGTGTGAGCTAAGATGCTCAGCATAATAATGTATAGTATGAAAATGACTGTATAATAACATCATATATTATATATATATATATATATGTTTTATTTAAAAGTAGATTTCTTGGTGTCCCACACCTTCTTATGAAAACAATTCTTTTAAGGGGGTTTTATAACCTGCGAATACCTTAATAGTAATCCCAGCACCTAGGCTTGGGTTACGGTATTGCATATCAATTCCAATTGGAAGAGTTTGGACATCTCACAGGAGCCACCGCATACGATGATCAGTCGTCCTACGGAAGTAACCTTCTTTACTAGTAAAATGACGAATACCATCATCTCTCGGGTATCACCCTGGCCGCATTCGGGCTACGTATCCCATTTTCGGGTATGCACATACTTCACAAGTTCCTGAGTACACAAAGTACCTTCGCCTGCGGTACCTTTGGTAGCCCATCCAGCACACGTAGTACCAGAGTCTACCCCCTTCATTGTCCTTCAACAGAATTCTATCAATCTCGGGAACTTGAACCACATCGAAGTTCCCTAAGCGTTTTGCTTGTTGATAGAGATAGTTTATCTTTTTAAATATAAGTGTACATATATGTATATACGTACTTCCGAGAATTTCGGAGGAAGTACTAGGGATGTGAGTTGACCGTTGTTAACAGATAATTAATAAGGGGAAAAGTTTCTTCTTGAAACTATATTTAATATAACAATAAGTCGGAATAATATTCACCGACGATCTGAAATTATTCGAATAATACTTCTAAATCAGAAGGTATATCAGGATCTATGATCTTTCAACCAATAACAATCCTTAATAAATAATCATTACTTAAATAGTAGTCTATAAATAATTTAAATGATAATTGATATTAATCATACCTCGAACGAGTTATTCTCTAAAAGATTTATTTAAATAGTATTCCTCAACTAGTTTGTGTTTACATAATTAATAATCTATCATGATTAATCGGGTTTGAAATAAATAAATATTGAAGTATACTACTCCTATAATAAAGGAATACGTATATAATATTTAATATCCGAATCAATAAAATATAGTTGAGGGAATATGCTCGTTGAGAAATCGTTTTAAAAGTTCGAGGTGTTTTAATGTTTCGTAAGTGGACGATGAGTTCCTTTAAAATGTACTATTATGGACTTATATCCGCCCTATAATATCTCCGGAATGATTCTCGGGTTTTATCTTAAATCCCGACCGACCCTCGGTCTTATATAATACATTACGCTTAAAGCGAAATAACATTTCACGATATATACTTAGCGTACAACATCGCTATATTATGCAAAAATTCAAAAACTACGTATCATGGCAAACATGGTATTTAAGCGATGATAGTAAAACAATCTTTTCACAACACAACAGTAAAAATGGAGTTGGATTTGTAAACTTGCCTGGGTATCTCGAGGTGGAGGATGCTCTAGGTTCCGCTCGGAAATCTATAACCATAAACATATTTCATTTCGTTAGGTTCCGTCCTAACTTATGGTAACTCGCACTCATGTACTACTCATTATACACCCTCTCAATTCATACTACCCTTAACATTTCTTTTAAGTCATAAACAATTTATGGTCACTTCATTTTCCTAAGTATCTTAGTTCATTCTCAATATCGACGTCGGCTCCGCTTAAGGATTCTTACGGTTTCTACTCGCGCGGTCTCGGCTCCGACATTTTTATAAAATTGAGAAATCATTATTTTCACTTGAAATTTTTATGACAGTTAGGAAACTCCATATGTTACTCTCTGTAAAAATTTCATGATTTATGAATACTTTTAAGTCTATCCTTTATATTTTCAAAGTTCGTGTTTTGTAGCAGTTTTTGTCGCGTAAAACACTTTTACTAAAATGATCATAACTTTTGATCCGTAAATCGGAATTAAGCGATTCAAGCGCCTAAACGATCCTTATAACATTTTATATCTTAAACAAAGGTTATTGCTCAAGAATCTACAGTTTACGACTTCGAGACTTTCTGCAGAAACATAAAGTTACGGTTTGTTGGTTTTAACGAAGTTACGTTTACGATCGGGGTTTCGTTTACGCCTTAACTATCAACACAACCACCAAAAATCATCATATCATCATCAAAACACAAACTCCTCTCAAGAACATCATGTTCTTGAGGCAACAACAACCAACCTTAAATCTACCTAACTGAATCATCAAGATTTCATCAACAACACTTAGTAAGTTAGGTTTACTAACACCCACTAAATGGATCTTAAACATGAACCTTAAATAAAGTTAGGCCAAAGATTTTTACCTTTCTTGAAAGCTTGAGATGTGTTCTTGAAGATGGTGGAGGCTTGGAAGTGCTTGGTATGATTTTTGGAACCTAAAACCACCATTAAAATCAAGAAACCAAAGAGAGGTTACTATTCACACTATTCACTAGTGAGTTTCTTGAATTTATTCCACCCATCAAACCTTGATAAAAAGAGATGAAAGATTTTTCTTACCTTAGTTTAGTTGCTGGGAGGATTGGGAAATAATTGTGGGATTTTACAAGAACTAGAGCTTGGAGTTTTGAATTGCAATTTCCTCTTTTTTTCTTCAAATTGCCGAATGGGAGCTTTATGAGGGGGGGGGGGGTATTTATAGCACTTGGTTGCTTCTCTTGGATGATTTCTAGGTTGCTTCTTGGAAGGTTACTTGATATCTTTTCAAGTTGATCTTTATTCTACCTAGGATAGCTTAGGTTTATTCCTTGTATCCAAATCCATGGACATATCTTTGTAGCTTGCTAGCTTACAAGCTAAACTACAAGGTTAGCTCCTTAGCACACTATTTGCTAGCTAGCTTGGTCATCCTAGGGTTAGCTCACTATTTGATGAAGTAACCATGGTTACTTCCTTACCATGGTTTAGTTAGTGCGTTACGTTTAATTAATCGTTTACGCGTTCGCTCGGTTACTTAAACGTTCTCCGCAATACTTATTCGTAAATGGTTCGCAATGTAATTCTTTTCGTATTTATTCCTTATATTTTTATTTATCCTAATTGAATATAAATCCGTAGGATTTTAATCTCGTAATTATATTGTGATTCCCGTAGTCCTTGATAAGTCGTAATTACGGTCGTTTTTCAAAGTTCGTTTTCTTCGAAAACTAATAGCGTTTACATACACTCATTTGGTACGTATAGTTGTAATATCGATTCCGAAACTCATTTTCTTATGCACTATATAGTGTGGGCTCAAAAGTTTTTCCCGTCTGTCAGGGTTACTATTCATTAAACGTTTTACAGGGTCTCAAAAATTCGAGTTATTACAGTCTTCCCCTCTAACAAGGATTCCGTCCCGGAATCAACTAGAAAATAAGTGGGGATATCTATTCCTCATGGCGTCTTCAAGTTCCCAAGTTGATTCCTCAACATTTTGATTTCTCCACAAGATCCTAACTAGCTTCACCGTTTTGTTCCTCAGCACTTGTTCTTTCTGGTCCATTATCCTTATTGGCTGCTCGATGTAGGTCAGGTCTGGTTGTAAATCTACCTGCTCGTACTCTATTACATGTCGGGCATCGACATGGTACTTTCTCAACATGGATATGTGAAACACGTTGTGTATTTGTTGCAAATTAGGAGGCAAGGCGAGCTCGTAAGCTAGAGGTCCTATCCTCCTCAAAATTTCAAAGGGTCCTATGAATCTGGGACTCAGCTTCCCTTTCTTTCCAAATCTCATCACTCCTTTCCACGGAGATACCTTCAATAACACAGAATCTCCTACTTCATATTCCCTATCCTTCCTGGTCTGATCGGCGTACTTCTTTTGTCTGTCCTGGGCTGCTACCAGTCTCTTCCTGATGAGTTTTACCATTTCTCTGGTCTGCTGGACTAACTCTGGTCCTAATAGCTTGTGTTCTCCAACTTCATCCCAACACAGGGGAGAGCGACATCTTCTCCCGTAAAGAGCTTCATACGGGGGCATTCCTATGCTAGCGTGATAGCTATTGTTGTAAGAAAATTCTATCAGGGGTAAGTGATCATCCTAATTTCCTTTGAAGTCGATGGCAAATACTCGCAGCATATCTTCTAGGGTCTGTATAGTCATTTCGCTTTGTCCATCAGTCTGGGGGTGGTAAGCGGTACTCATGTTTAGTCTGGTGCCTACACATTCCTGGAAGCTTCTCCAAAATCGGGAATTAAACCTCGGGTCTCTATCTGACACTACGGCTACAGGAACGCCGTGTCTTATTACAATTTCCTTCAAGTAAATATCTACCAACTTGTCTACGGTGTACCTTTCGTTGATTTGTAGGAAGTGTGCGGACTTGGTCAGTCTATCAATGATAACCCATATAGCATCGTGATTAGTTTTTGTCCTAGGTAAGCCTGTCACAAAATCCATGGCTATATGTTCCCATTTCCATTCCGGAATTTCTAGGGGTCGTAACAGTCTACTAGGTCGCTGGTGTTCCGCCTTCACTCTTTGGCATGTCAAGCACTTGCTAACCCACTTCGCTACTTCTCTCTTCATGTTAGGCCACCAATAATATTCCTTAAGGTCACGGTACATTTTCGTACTTCCTGGGTGGATTGAATATCTAGAGCTGTGCACTTCATGCAACAGCTCGTCCTTTAATTCTTGCACATTCGGAATCCAAATCCGGGACGCATACCTCATGATCCCTTCCTCATCCTTCTCGCATCTCACTTCTTCACCGGTCAATGTCCCTTTTTCCTCACTCATCTTCTTTTCCTGACATACTCGTATCTTTGCAGTCAGTTCTGGTACTAGCTTAATCTCAAATAATCCTTCTGTTCCCTTACCGGTCATTCTTACGTCAATTTCCATCTTCTCAAATTCCTTAACTAATTCCTCCGATGTCATTATCATCTTGAGTCTTTCCTTGCTACTAAGGGCGTCAGCCACCACATTGGCTTTACCCGGGTGATACAAAATTTCACAGTCGTAGTCTTTTATCAACTCTAACCATCTCCTCTGTCTCATGTTCAGTTCCTTCTGAGTAAAAATATATTTGAGGCTTTTATGGTCAGTGTAGATCTCGCATTTCTCACCGTATAGGTAGTGTCTCCAAATTTTTAGGGCAAATACTATGGCTGCTAATTCTAGGTCATGCGTAGGGTATCGGCTCTCATATTCCTTCAATTGTCGAGAGGCATACGCTATAACCTTGCCGTGCTGCATTAGTACACATCCTAATCCTTTAAGTGATGCGTCGATGTATATCACAAACTCTCCCTTTCCATCGGGAAGAGCGAGCACTGGTGCTGACACCAGCCTCTTTTTCAGTTCTAGAAAACTCTCCTCACACTTTTCCGTCCATACGAACTTTTCTGCCTTCCGGGTAAGTCTAGTCAGTGGACCGGCTATCTTAGCGAAGTCTTGCACGAATCTTCGGTAATATCCTGCTAAACCCACGAAACTCCTAACCTCTGTTGGAGTTGCTGGTCTTTCCCAATTGAATACCGCCTCTATCTTGGCAGGGTCAACTAAAACTCCTTTGCTACTCACCACATGTCCTAAAAACTGAACTTCTCTCAACCAAAATTCGCACTTCAAAAATTTGGCATACAATTTCTCATTCCTCAAGATTTCTAAGACTATCCTCAAATGTTCTGCATGTTCTTGCTCTATCTTTGAGTAGATCATAATATCATCTATAAAAACTATCACACATATGTCCAGGTACTTTTTGAACACTCTGTTCATCAAATCCATAAAGGCTGCGGGTGCATTGGTTAATCCAAACGACATGACTAAGAACTCATAGTGTCCATACCTAGTATGAAAAGCAGTCTTTGGTATATCTTCCGGTTTGATTTTCAACTCTTAAATCTATTTTGGAAAAATGTACAGCTCCTTTGAGTTGGTCGAATAGGTCGTCAATTCTGGGAAGAGGGTACCTATTCTTTATAGTCAGCTTATTCAGCTCTCGATAGTCTATATATAATCTCATGCTGCCGTCCTTTTTCTTTACGAATAGTACTGGTGCTCCCCATGGTGACACACTGGGCCTTATCATTCCGTTATCTAATAATTCTTGCAGTTGAGAAGCTAGTTCTTTCATCTCAACTGGGGCTAACCTATATGGGGCCTTGGATACTGGTGCCGTCCCTGGTGCTAACTCTATAGCGAACTCTATTTCTCTGTCAGGTGGTAATCCTGGTAAGTTTTCTGGAAATACATCCTCGAATTCGTTTACTATGGGTATGTTTCCAAGAACTTTGTTTCAGGAGAGTCAAGTCAAGCTAAGGAAGGGAATAAGGCTAATGTTGGTCACATGACTGTCAAACAGTTAAGTGACAGACTTGAGAAAATTGAGATAAAAACAGAGACTAAAAGGAAAAACAATAGGAATGGTAAAGTAGGGATCAACAAACACAATAACTACACACCTGATAAATATGCTCCTAGAAAAATCTGTGTCAAGTGTGGTAGTGTAAATCATTTATCTGTTAATTGCAAATCTGCCATGCCTACTCCCATGTCTGTTCAGTCTCAATTTCCCAACATGAATGCCATGCCTCCCATGCCTGTTAATGCTATGCCTACACAGAATATGAATGCACAGTTTGCTAATATGCCATTTGCACCTAACCCATATTATGCTGCATACAGTATGCCTCAAATGCCATTTAGCATGCCTTACTGGAATAACATATTTACACCAAGCATGCCATTTCCTGTTAGTCATAATATGCATGATAATTCTGTTGCATTTAGTGGTTTCAAAGGTACAACCCAATTGACTAAGGAAGAATCTGAAATTCCTAAGTCAAATGAGATAAGACCTAAGAAACAGAAGAAGAAAGCAAACAAGGCAGGACCCAAGGAAACTTGGGTACCAAAATTAACTTGATTTGATTTTGATGTGTGTAGGGAAACAGAAGGAATCTTTGGTACTTGGATAGTGGTTGTTCAAGACACATGACTGGTGATTCTACCCTGCTCACAGAGTTTAAGGAGAGAGCTGGCCCAAGTATTACTTTTGGAGATGACAGCAAGGGTTATACTGTGGGATATGGCTTGATTTCAAAGGACAATGTCATCATTGAAGAGGTTGCCTTAGTGGATGGTCTCAAACACAATCTGTTGAGTATCAGCCATCTTTGTGACAAAGGCAATTCAGTAACCTTCAACAAAGAAGCCTGTGTTGTGACTAATAGTCAAAGCAACAAAGTGGTTCTCATTGGTGTGAGAAGAGGAAATGTGTACCTAGCTGACTTCAACTCAACTAAAGCAGAATCTGTAACTTGTCTTTTCAGTAAAGCAAGTCAAGATGAAAGTTGGCTATGGCACAAGAAGCTATCCCATTTAAACTTCAAGACCATGAATGAGCTGGTAAAGAAGGAACTAGTAAGAGGCATTCCTCTAGTGGAGTTTACAAAGGATGGACTGTGTGATGCCTGCCAAAAAGGGAAGCAGATTAAAGCATCATTCAGGAAGAAACTTGATTCAGCAATTGAAGAGCCTTTGCAACTGCTTCACATGGATCTGTTTGGACCAGTCAATGTATTGTCAATCTCAAGGAAAAGATTTTGTCTAATAATTGTAGTTGATTTCTCAAAGTTCTCTTGGACATATTTCTTAAAGTCTAAAGATGAGGCTAGTGAAATCATCATCAATCACATAAGGAAAGTCAACAATCATCCCGATTTCAAAGTTAGAAGAATCAGGAGTGACAATGGAACTGAGTTCAAGAATTCTGTCATGAGAGCATTTTGTGAGGAAAATGGGATTTTGCATGAGTTTTCAGCAGGAAGGACTCCATAACAGAATGGAGTAGTGGAAAGGAAGAACAGATCACTTATTGAAGCTGCAAGGACAATGCTTGAAGAATCAAAACTACCAACATATTTATGGGTTGAAGCTGTTAATACTACATGCTACACTCAGAACATTTCTCTGATTAATCAAGCAAGATGCATGACTCCCTATCAATTGTTCAAGAACAAGAAGCCAACTCTGAATTTTCTTCATGTCTTTGGCTGTAAATGCTATATTCTGAGAAATCAAACTGATCAAAATGGGAAGTTTGATGCTAAAGCAGATGAAGGAATTTTTGTTGGATATGCTGTTGGTAAAGCATATAGAGTCTACAATCTAAGAACCAACATTGTTGTAGAATCTATACATGTTGTGTTTGATGATAAAAGGATTGAAGGACTGGAATATGGAGATTACCATGAGAGCCTCAAATTTGACAATGTTGAGATGGTTAGTGATGAAAGTGATGATGAGAGTGATCAAGAAACAGTGTCTAAGGATAATGCAGACAAATCTACCACCAATGAAGCACAAAACTCAACATCCATCGAGTTGCATAATGCTTCATCCGTCGGAAGGCAATCTGTGTTATCCGTCGGAAGATAACCTGCCTCATCCTTCGGTATTCAAAATTCACCATCCGTCGGGTTATCAAAAGGAGCAGGAAGTCAAGACATATCACCTACAGAAAATTCTCCTTTCTCAAATCAAAGATCCACAAACTCAGGGGGAGTTTCTAGCAATCAAAACTCAATCACACATCAAGACAATCATGAGGCCTCTTCATCTAGAGCTAATCTACCTCAGCAAAGGAAATGGACAAAAGATCACCCCTTTGAAGTTATTATGGGTGATGTTTCTTCTAGAGTTCAAACTAGGAGAGCAACTCAGGAAGAATGTCTATATAGCAGCTTTCTATCAAAGGAAGAACCAAAGAAGGTAGAAGAAGCTTTGTTAGATCCTGATTGGATTTTAGCTATGCAGGAGGAGCTAAACCAATTTGAAAGGAATAAAGTATGGAAGCTGGTACCCAAGCCTAAAGGAAAGAATCCAATAGACACCAAGTGGGTATTCAGAAACAAGATGGATAAAAATGGCATAGTAGTTAGGAACAAAGCTAGATTGGTTGTAAAGGACTATTGTCAGCAAGAGGGAATAGATTTTGATGAAACATTTACTCCTGTTGCAAGACTTGAAGCCATCAGAATCTTCTTAGCCTATGCAGCCCATGCCAGTTTCAAGGTCAATCAAATGGATGTCAAAAGTGCCTTTCTGAATGGAGACTTGGAGGAAGAAGTATATGTCAGTCAACCTCCTGGCTTTGAAGATCCAAATTTTCCAAAATATGTCTATAATCTTCTGAAAGCACTTTACCGAAGCAAGTACCTAGAGCCTAGTATGACACTTTATCAAAGTTCCTTTTGGAAAATCACTTTACAAGATGTACTGTAGATAAAACTTTATTTTTCAGAAATGTTAATGGCTCTAGCATACTTGTTCAAATTTATGTAGATGATATTATTTTTGGTTCTACAGATGAGAAACTTTGCAAAAAGTTTGTCAAATTGATGCAAAGTAAGTATGAAATGAGTATGATGGGAGAACTGACTTACTTTCTTGGTTTACAAGTTAAGCAAGTTAGTGATAGAATAAGCATTAGTCAAACTAAATATATTTTTGATCTTTTAAAGAAGTTTGATCTAATGGATTGCACATCTGTAAAAACTCCCATGGCCACTGCAACTAAGCTTGAATTAAACACTACTGAAAAGTCTGTGGATATTTCAAGTTATAGAGGCATGGTTGGCTCACTTCTGTACTTAACAGCTAGTAGGCCAGATATAATGTTTCTTACATGTTTGTGTGCTAGATTTCAGGCTGATCCTAGAGAATCTCACTTGATAGCTATTAAGAGAATTTTCAGATATCTCAAGGGAACACCAAAACTTGGCATTTGGTACCCTAGAGACTCTGGTTTTGATCTAACTAGTTATTCAGATGCAGATTATGCAGGTTGTAGAATTGACAGAAAGAGCACAACAGAAACCTGTCAATTTCTAGGAAACAAGCTTGTGTCCTGGTTCAGTAAAAAGCAATATTCAGTTTCTACTTCTACAGCTGAAGCTGAATATATTGCTGCTGGCAGTTGCTGTGCATAGATTTTATGGATGAAAAATCAATTGCTAGACTATGGTTTGCAAGTTGAGAGGATTCCTATTTTCTGTGATAACACAAGTGCAATTGCCATCACTGAAAATCCAGTGCAATATTCAAGGACAAAACACATAGACATCAAGTACCATTTCATAAGGGAACATGTAATGAATGGTACTGTGGAGTTACATTTTGTTCCAAGTGAGAAGCAACTTGCAGATATCTTTACCAAGCCACTGGATGAATCCACCTTTTCAAGGTTGGTAAGTGAGTTAGGTATGCTTAATTATGCTTAAATTTATCTGAGTTATTTTGCAAATTGTAATGTAGCCAGAAAATTAGTTGACTTTTAAGTCTTGGATGAGATTTTGGCTAAGTCAAAATTTGCATCTCGACGGATGACCCTTATCCATCGAGTTTAGTCATCCGTCGATATACTACTCGCTAATAAAAGTCAATTACTTTTCTGGAATACTTTATGACTCAACGGATATCAGTTTATCCTCATCCGTCGAATTGTCTAAATCATAGCCGTTAATTCCCTGAACATTATCCATCGAGTATACTTACAGTTTGTAAGCATTACACGACGGATAATGGGTGGAATTCTTACAGTTTATTTTTAAAACGGCTATTTTAGGCAATTTCTATTGATTAATTTACTCTTCTTTATTATTTTTATCCGTTGTTTTTGAGATAGTATAAAAGCTTATTTCATTCCAATTATTTTCTTTTATCACTCTCAAATTCAACTGCTTCTATTTCATTCTCTCTCAAGCAAATCTTCTCTTTCTCTCTTCAAGCTTTTTTTCTCTAACAATGGCACCTGTAGTAAAGATTATGTCTCAAACTGGGTTCATCTATGAGAAGAACAACTTCACTGCTTTGGTCAATAAGGGTATTCCGCAATCAGAAGACTATCACAAGATGATGGACTTTATGAAGAACTGCAAGTTAAATTACGCCATGCTGGAATCACCCACAATTTTCTGTGAAGTTGTTGAAGAGATGTGGACCACTGCAATCTACAACTCTACTGACAAGACCATCACTCTAACCATCAAAGGTCATGAATTCTGTATCAATAGTGATGTGATAAAAGCATGTTTCAAAATTCCTGATAATAATATAACTTCGCCACACACTGACACTGATATTATCAATATGCTTAATTCCATGCATTATGCACTTCCTAATTCTAAACTAAGTGATATTAGAAGAATGGGTCTTAGGAAGGAGTGGAGTTTCTTGTGTGATGTAGTTACTAAGGTTTTCTATGGAAAAATCAGTAATTTTAATTCTGTAAACATTTTCATGCTTAACATGCTATACATGCTAGTTACAGATAAATTTTACAATTTCAGTGACCTTGTCTTGATTGAGTTAGGTTTTAAACTAGGCGAGTTAGCTAAAAGAGGAAAGAATGTGTATTATTCTAGATTCTTCATGTTATTAGCTAACCATCTATGTCAAGAAATTGTGCTTGAGAACCCAAACAAC
The DNA here is from genome assembly GCF_009905375.1 of Apium graveolens. Taxonomy (NCBI): domain Eukaryota; kingdom Viridiplantae; phylum Streptophyta; class Magnoliopsida; order Apiales; family Apiaceae; genus Apium; species Apium graveolens. The sequence goes on from NC_133655.1 coordinate 178,042,354, forward strand.
AAACTGGCTTGTTGGGTTCAAGAGAGAAGACTCATTGCAGATTTGAACAGAGCCAACCATCACAGGGATGTGCCAATGTTCTATTTTCTTGTAATGCAGACACCTCAGGTAAGTGATGTAAGTTCATCCATCCCTACAACTATTCCAACCTCCTCCATTTCTTTGAGTTCAGGAATAGCTATGGCAACTGTGACAATGACCAAATAGTTGCCTACCAAAGCTGCCAAAACCACTGAAATTTCTAAATCCAAATCAAAGAAAACCCCCTCTGGTATCTCTCAAAAGGTACCAGTTGAAAAATCCACCAAAGCTAAAGAGGGGAGTGTGAAGGAGGGTAAGTTAGGTGAGAGAAGGGGTGAACATCAAAGAAACCCCAAGAATAAGGTTGGAGAGTTGAGTGAATCCCAGCCTAGCCACACTGCAGTTTCTCAACAAACTGTAGTGCTTAAAAAGTACAAAAGCTCACTGCTAGCTACATCCTCCCAAAAGGATGTAATTATTGAACGAAGCTCTCAGCCAAGAGCACATGCCAAAATGGTTAGGGACACAAGCTCACCCCAAACTTACACAAGAAAGAAGAAATCCAAAACCACTGGGGATGCACAGGGCACACACACAGTGCAAACTGGTGCTAAAGACACAGTCCCTGCATTTTCTCAAATTCAGTTTGATGTGGCTCCAATAAATGTGGAGTCACAGCCAAAATTTCTTATAATAGAAGCATCTGAAACACCATACTCACCAACAAACTCTCTGGAAGTGGATATGATAAACACTTCAATTCCTGATTCCCCTTCTTTAACTCTGTTGGGGAAGCCAAAATCTAGTGCAAGTGAGAATCATCTTTTAGATGATTTGTTGGCTCACTTGGCAATTCTTTCAGATACTTTTATGACATCTGTGCCTCAAATAACTTCAATTAACACAGAGTCAACAAAAGTTTCTCTTCCCACCTCATTCATTTCCACTCTCTCGATGGATATCGTTCATCCGTCGAGTAGTGATTGTATCCCGACGGATAAGCTTAATAGCAGTTATCCGTCGGATAGCATTACCACTCACTCGACGGATATCACTTATCCGTCGAGTATCTCTGCACAACTTCAAACTTCAATTATTTCAAGTGTAGAAGATTTAGTGGTTGTACAGACACTCTTAGGACTGAGAGAGGAGAGTGTATTGAGTGAGAGGTTGGGTTGCTCCCAGGAAAAAGGAGAGGAAAAGAGTGAAAATCAGCAATCCATTTATTCAGGATTGGCAAAAGTGAGTGAGAGGAGTCCCACCTTAGTAGGTGAAGGTGAGGGTGTGAGGGTGGGGAGCCATGGTGAGACCCTGATGCAACAAAAGAGAGATTTTGAGAGAAAAGCAGGTACAGGAGAAATAAGGGTGGATCCAGCCATTGCTAGTGAGTCAATGATTGTGGATGATGCTAAAAAGGGAAGACAATTTCAGCAACATTACAAAGCTGTAATTGATAACATTTCCTTGGATGCTGACACTTTTACTCATCCTGTGTCAGCCTATCAACTGTTGGCTGCTCAGGGCAATGTGGAGGCAGAACAGACTTTGAACTTAGTACACACCTCAGAATCTCTTCAAAGAAAGTTGTTGTAAATAGGATGCCTCCTCAAGCTGGTGAGCCATCTGAAGAATTTGAAGCAAATTCTAATGATGATGACTCTGTTTCTTTGGATGGAAGCATGAACTTAGGGGGAGATGAAGGCCCAAGTTCTGTTTCAGATTTACCTGATTGGGCATGGACAAAGGAATCTATACCAGGACAATTTGGTGTATCCTTGGTTAAACAAGTTATGGCTATTTAAAAGGCCCTTTAGGAAACTTCAGATGCTGGTACCAAGGCTATTCTTCAAGCTCATCTAGACTCTCTACATCTCATGAAGATCCAACAGTTAAGACAGAATTTGAGTGTGGATGAACTAAAAAGGGATATAGCTGACTTGAAGACCTACAGTTCTGAGAAGCTGGATTCAGTCATGCCATATGGTACCATGCAAGATCTATTACTAAGATTGAGGAGAGAATCGTATTCTGAAAAGAAGCTGGACAAGTTGGAAGACAGAGTTCAAGTTATTGAGAATTCAGTGGCTATCCTTCTTCAAAATCAACAGACTCAGACAAATCTTCTCATGCAACTGGCTAAAGCACAAGGCCTAACTCCTCAACTTGATGATAACAAAAAGGGGGAGAGAGAATAAATTAAGGGGGAGAAAGGACCAAGTGAGGGGGAGAAATTTCAAGTACAAATCAGCAAAGTAATTGTACCTTCAATTACTGTCTCCAATCCACCAGTTGCAGATGGTATAGATCTAATTCAAGCAGCAACAGCAAATTTGAAAGTTGCTGAGAAAGGAAAGTTGAGTTTGATCAACTGGAATAAGATTGATGAGGAGATACAGAAAAAGTTTGAACTTGTCAAGGAGCCAGGTAAGTCATCCATCCATCACTCTCAAGTCAAGCCAGTCAGTGTGAATGAGATGAGCATGAATTATCTGGAAAAAGGACAATCTTCCTGCATCAAGTCTCCAAAGGCTGAAACAATTCTTAAACCAAGGGAAAATTATCCAAAATCATCCTTGAAGAACCCCTTGGACACTGTGTATGAGACACCCAAGCCTGATGAAAAGAAGCTTCTATCAAGATCAATTGTCTTCTATAAAGATCCAGCTGATTCAGCTTCAAAAAGGAGAATTACTAAGATATTCAGAAATGGAAAGGAAATTTGTGTGGTAGCTGGACATCCACAATTTGCTCATGCAAAGAGAGAAGAAAAAGCCAGATTGAAGCAGGAAAAGAAGCAAGCTGCTCTAGATACAAAGAAGACTAAACAAAAGAAATAGCAGTTTGCTATCTTGGCCAAGCTACAGGCTGTGAATTCATCTCAACAAATTCCTTCTCAACCATCTGAAGCTGCTGAATCAAAGAAGAAAATTGAAGAACAGAAGAAATCCCCAAGGAAGAAAGAATTGGCTAGAAGAACAAAAAGGAAACTGGATATTGTTGACAAGGAATTGAAAGATCAATTTCCTAAGGAACCCGCACCAGCTACAACTCAAGCATCAAAACCCTCTGTGGTATTTGAAGACATAAGGGTGGTGGATCCCTACAGGAATATACATGGTGAACCTATTGTGCCAAAGGATGAGCCAATAGAGTGGGATAAAATACCAATTCCTGACTTCAGCTTACCAATCCTTAGCAAGCCAAAAAGGACAAAGTCAAGGGCAGTCAAGAAAGTGAAGCTGTCACCTCTCAAATCCAAATCAGTAGTTAAAGCTCAACCCAAAGTCAACAGGGGAGACTACTTGTACTTTTTGTGACATCAAAGAATTTTCAGATCTAAATCTTTATCTGGATGAACTGGATGAAGTAAGGGGAATGGATGCATACAGGAACCTACCTGAAAGGTTGGTGTTCAAGTACAAAGGAGGAAGGGAGATTCAGTGGCCACTTCACAGGATTCTTCAAGAGAGCCAAGCTGTGCTGATTAAAGTTTATTCATCCTTCAAGAAAAACTTTGGGTTCAATGTCACTGCAAGAAGACTAGTATTGAAGAAGATTGAAGAACTAAGGAGTGTTAGAGCTAAAGATGCACTCCCAAAGACTCTAATCATCCCATACACAGGGAGAAGAGTGCATCTAAGGCCTAACTGGCTGATGGAGTTCATGGATGACAAGGGTGTGAGAAGATTCTTCAGATTAGAAGACCAATTGAGTATCTCTAGCAATGAGACTCTCTTGGAAATGCAAGAAAAGCTAGATCTCTCAGAATACGATGAACTGGAATTCCACAGGCAGCTCCAAAATCAGATTGAGGAAAATAACAGAAAGCTTGGAAGAAGATCCAGACCTTCAAGGAACTAGAAAAATCTGCTCAGGCTAGAGGAGCATCTTGAAATGACTGTGAGCCAAACCTTGTACACTTTGATTATTTGAAGCACTTTCAGTATTATCTACTTATCTTTAAAGCTGTATGTTTAGGATATTTTGTTATCATCAAGTACCTCTTAATTTATGGCTACAATTCCAGTAGACATAAATTGGGGGAGATTGTTGTGCATATGTTGTGTACTTGATAATTTCATAAACAAAACATCTAAGTGGATTTTACTTAGTGAAATAATGTAGCACTCGACGGATAAGAATTATAGTCCCGACGGATAACTCATTATAGTCCCGACGGATGTTAACTTATTATCCATTGAGTGAGTAGCTTATGTAATAATAAGTCTGTAGCACAGTTATGTATACACCTTTGTATAGAATCTATAGTAGCATATAAGTCATGTTGACTTTAACTAGATATGCAGAATAGGTTGATCAATTGTACATAAATGATGTCTTGTAATTCTGTATAAGTGAAATGAAGTCATATGCTTGTTTGCTACCCAGCGGATAACCTACAAAGCAACCAACGGATGATCAACAACCCGACGGATGATCAACAACCCGACGGATGATCATGTACTCAACTAATAAAGAATTCAAACAGCAGTTGAACAGTGAAAGCTGAGCACAGACGTCGAGATGTATACAAATCTACTGTGGAAGCTCATTAACCGGGTAATAGAGGACGAAAAGCAGCAAAGCTTAAGACTGATAGTTTTTATATTTGTTCAGTCTTTTTGACTTTGTAATCTTGGTAATATATAAACCAAGAACGTAGCAAATAGAAAAAGAGTGAGAAACACAAAAATAGAGAAATCTTTGTAAGCAGAATTATTAGCATTTCCCTGTATTCTCAGCAATTCAATTTGTAAGTAGCTGTGAGCATTCTTGCACACAGAGTCCTCTCGATATATAATATATATATCTCTGGTGGAATTGTTTAAATCCACCAGAAAGTTTTTAAAGACTCTTATTTTTAGTTACTTATGTTTTGATTCAATTAAGTTTCTATTCCGCATTGTGCTAATCAAACATTATATCAATATTCGAGTTGAACATTTTTATTTCGAGAAAAGGTTCAAGAATTCCATTCAACCCCCCCTTCTGTAATTCTTGCTATATTGTTAAGGGACTAACAGGTTGTTAGCAAGCCAACTGAAGGAACTTGCAAATACAATGAAGCACATTCAAAAGATCGATATTCATTCTGTGACAAGTTTGATTGCATTCCTTGCAACTTGAAAGTAATGAAGAGTTGCCACAAACTGAGAGTGGACCTTAAAGAAATAAGAAATGAGTCCACATTAGAAGGAAAACGTACACAACAGTCACTGAATTCTACCTCTTCTAAAATAATTCATTCTACTTCTGCTGAACAAGTTACTAAGAGGAAACTACTCAACACTGCTTGGGTTTCCAAACACACTTAAGACTCATTGTGTGCAGGGCATAGTGTAGAGCGTCATCTGGATTATAGACAGTAGATGTTCTAGGCATATGACAGATGATAAGGCCCTGCTATCACAGTTTGAGGAGAAAGATGGCCCTTTGGTGACCTTTGGAGACAACAATAAAGGATTCACAATGGGATATGGAAAGATTGTTTCTGAAAATATTGTCCTTGATGATGTAGCACTGGTAGCTGGTCTTGAAGTAAATCTTCTCAGAGTTAGCAAATTTCCAGACAAAGGCCGTAAGTCTTACTCAACAAAGAAGAATGCACTGATTATCAGCAGGAAAACTGGTAAAGTTGCTCTGAAAGGAGCAAGGAAAGGAAGCTTGTTTGTTGAAGATTTTGACTCAATAAATAAGAATGGTATTTGTTGCTTCTACACCAAGGTATTAGAAGAAATAAACAAGCTCTGGCATAAAAATCCGTCTCACTTGATTTTCAAGGAAATTAACACCTTGTCAAAAAGGAGTTGGCAAGATACATGCCTAAGATGGAGCTTGCTCAAGTTGAAGTTCGTGAAGTCTGTCAGAATAAGAAAATGAAGAAACTACTCAACAAGAAAATCATGAAAATGGAAGCTCATGTCATACACCTGAATTTAATTGCACAACCTCAAGGGGAGAAAGAGAATCTTCAGATACTAGAAGGAAGCTTAACTTGGGATTATGGTATCCCAAGGGAATTAGTTTTGAAGTTATTGGTTACATAAATACAGATTTTACTGGATGAAGGGTTGACAGTAAGAGTACCAGTGGAAGCTGTAAATTTTTCTTATCTTGATATAGCTAGAGCTCATTTTCGTACCAACAGAAAAATAATTAGTTGACATTTTTACTAAACCTTTGGATGAAGCAACTTTCACTAGACTTGTAGGTGAAATTGGAATGCCTAATTCTTCATCCTAAGGCAAGAACTCAGCTAATATTTTACAGCAGATTAATCTCTAGTAAATCAATAGTAATTTGATTTTATTGGAAGTTAACTGAAATATGAATTATAAATATTTCAGAAATCTCTACATATTTGTATTTCAAATTCAAATTCAACTTGGAATTTTTCAAATCCTAATTAAACTCCTCAGTTGTTAATTTACATTCTTAATATGTAAAATTAACACAAGGCAGAATTACATAAACCAAAAGTATATAGAGAACTGAGTTCTCGATAAGTATAAATTGACTTCTCGACAAGTCATTTTAGGACTTCTCGAGTGAGTCCTCGATAAGTCAATTTACTGACTTCTCGAGTGACTTCTCAATAGGCTTAAAAATGACTTATCGATAAGTCCTTGTAGAGTTCTCTAGTAGTGTTTATTCACAGAGTTTCTACAAGTACACTTTTTGAATTATCAATAACTCAGAACTGAGATAATTTAAATTAATAAATTATTTCGGTACAATACTTTTGAAAATTTATTCTAATTTTATTTTGAATTTATTCAAAAAAAGTTAGAATTAGTTCAATGCACTTCTTGGACAAACTGGGTATTTATTTGACATCTCGATAAGTCAAGTTTGAGTTCTCTAAAAGAGTAATTTAAAATGACTTCTCGATATATACTTTATTTCTCAAAATGACTTCTCGATAGACTAACTCCAAATGTCTATTTTTGAGTTCTCGACAAGTCATCTACTTATACTATAAATACCCATACTTCTCGATGCATACACTTACTTACAACTTTCGAGATCTAAAGTAACCTAGCCTTCAATCCAAAACCAATTTCTCTCTCGTTTTTCCTTCTTTCTCACAAATCTCTTTTACCCACTAAACTTCATACTCATATCAATGGTTGCCAACAATCTTGTACCCTTTCTCCCCAAAGAAACCAACTTTCTTGCGTTTCTGGATGCAAATCAAGCACCTGAAGTTTTTCAGTGCTTTGTTAAGTTCCTTTCTGAGACCTACTTTGTAGGTGTTCTAACTGCTAATCCTGTGCTGTATTTAGATGTGCTAGGTGATTTTTGGAACATAACAACAACCAGGACAGTTATGCATGATAATCAAGCTCCAACTATAGTGATAAACTGCACAATTAAGGGACAACAAGTGGAAATTCTTGAGGATGATGTCAACAAGGCTTTGGGCATTCCTACTGACAATCTGGTGGAGGCTCCAACTCAGAATGAGCTGCATGAGTTCATGGATTTCATAAATTATTCTGAGAGGATTAATTTGTCCAGCATGAATAAGAAGTATCTGAGGAGGGATGGTCATTCCTATTTGACTCTGTGATAAGGGCATTTACTTGTAGAAAGTCAGGATTTGACAACATATACAGTGTTGTCCAGAAGCTGGTCTACTCCATGGCTCACAACAAACAGATAAATGTAGGACACTACATATTGGAGGAGCTGAGCACTAGGTTGACTATTCCATCTGAATCAATAGCTAAGGAGATCATTCTGCCTAGATTTATTATGTCATCCTTAAATAATAAAGTAAATGACATACACATGCTAGAAGGTGTAAACATGACACTAATTGGAAATTGTAAGCAAGTATCCAAAATTCTATTTGGATCACTTCTTACTAAGAATAAGATTCCAGTAAGTCTTAAGTTAACACCTTTCATGATTAAAAGATTTAAGACTTACCGTTATCCTATGCCACACATGAGAAGTATTGGTAATCAATCTAACACAACTATGATCCCTGAACCTGTGGAAGCACAAACACAGGAACACCCACAGGGATCTTCCCAAGCTGCAACTATTCTTTTACAACCTTTAGAATCTAGGAAACCAACTACCTCATCTTCTCAAAAGGATGAGGTCAGTAAAAAGAAGAGAAAGGGGCAACCTTAACTGTGTTAACTGAGAGTGGTGAGGAGTTAGCTGAAAAAGAGACACCTCTGGTCAAAAGATCCAAAAGGAGTAAACAAACTGAGCTAACCACTCTAGCCACCTCTGTATCCTCCCAACAAGATGCAGTTGTAAAATCAACTAGAAGTAGATCTGCACAGCCTGCACAAGAAGCAATTCAAGTTTATGGTAGGAGAAATAAGGAAGGCACACACTGTGAGGACACATTCCTTGAAGCTCCCCCATTAATTTAGGGGGAGCTGCCAACACTCAAATCTGAGCAACAATCTCTTCTATCTAAAATTTCTTCTCTTCCAATTCCACTTGAATCCACTTCTCAAGTGCACCAAAAATCAAGTGACTTAGCTCAAGAAGCTCTGCTCACCACCCAGACAATTCATTCAGATGGTGAGAGGCTACATGCTGGGGTAGACCTTGATGACACCATCACAAGCATGGGAGATTCATCAGTCTTTACTGAAGACCCCATGGATACTCTTAATACATCTTCATGTGTAAAACAGTCTTCACAGACTGCAAGGTTTGAGGGTAGTTCTCCTGAGGGAAAGCTATATTTTAAATCCTCTCCAATTCAATTGGAGGTTCCTCATGTAGGGACAACTCCCCTCACAACCCTAGAAGAAATTACCTTTGCAGTTGAAGTTAGGAGTACAATTGCCCATGATCCTGTCATAGGGGAGGAAAACATAGCACATTTAAGTGCCAGTGTGTTGCATGACAGACAAGGGTTTGAGGCTGGTGTACATGACAGTAACCCAGTCAAATCCCCTCAAATTCAATTGGAGGTTCCCACTACAAGTGGAGGATAACACTCTGTCAAAACCATAGAGCAATCTGTGAGTCAAAATGTGACCCCAGTCACAGGTGTTTCTGATGAACCATCCACCTCACAACCTCAACAACCTCATATACTCTCTCAGTGGCTACACGAATCTGCTTCTCAATCAACCTCTATAGATGATCTACTAGTAGAGCAGATATCTGGACTGGTCAACATCTCACAACATCTACTGACTTCAAATATGAGCAACCAGGACTATCAAGCTATTATGCTTGCTTACAATGAAGAGGTTGAGGAACAAAAGGAGAAAATTGTCAATGATGCTGAGCCAGATGGGAATGTGGATGCATGGCTGTCTGATGACTTTGCCTTGGAGATGAATAAAGTTCTGGCCAGATTCAGAGAAGAGTATGTTACTATTCTGGGCAGCAATGCAAAAGACTTGAGTCTAGAAGTTGTCCATGATGCCATTACAGATGTATACAAAGCTCAGCTCAAAGCATTTCATCTGTTTGTCAAGGCTCTTGAAATCAAGCTTACTGGACATGAATACAGAATCAAGAAACTGGTGAATGAGAAAATGGACAAGATCATACCATCTCAAGAGCAGATCTCTTCTAAATTCAAGTATTTTTCTGAGCAAATGGCTAGGATGGATCTTGCCTCTATTGAGAAGGAAGTCAAAAACCTCAAACTATCTTTCACCAATCTCCATAAAGTGATCCAGAAACAAATCACTCATTCAAATGAGACCAAGGTCCAGCCAGATCAACTTCACCAGAGCAGATATAAGCCTTCGGCTTTGCTAATGGAAGGGATCAAAGAGGCTGTAGAAGAACACTTTGGCACATTGAGTAGCTCTTATCAGCCTGGATCCGCTTCAATAAATCTGCAAATTCAGTCTCTACAGGGTCAAGTCATAGTATTGCAAGGCTCCAACTCTTCTCTCACTGCACAAGTTCAGGCTTTGACATCTTTTGTCAAGAGCCAACAAATAGATATCCAAACTCTGATGGACTCCCATTAGCATCTTCAAATGCAGAATTCTATAGCTTTAGGAGCCATCATGGGTAAACTCAACCTACCACTACCTTCTCTGCCTGAACAAGTAAGGCCTGAAATTCCTACTCCCCTTCTAATTCCTATCAACAAGACTAAGGGGGAGATAGAGGCCAGGTTGACACGATCCCGGTCATCTCAACGGCAAGTCCAAGGGGCTGAAACAAAATCTAGAAAAGTTGATCTTGATATGGAGAGACTTATTAGGTCTGCTGAAGGACCTAGTCTGAGCAGGGACTTTGAAGAACAACTCAAAGCCTTAAAAGCTTCTCTCAACAACAATCACTTCACATATAAAAAGGCCCTGGACAAGACAATCAATTTCATAAGAGTAATTAAGATCAATAAGTGTAACACCCCCAGATCCGGGGTCGGGGATCCGGGTCGTCACGGTCTTTCTTTCCACAATATCACTTCACTTAATTAATAATAAATAACCTTATGCTGTGACCCCACACTAACACACACCATAACCCGTTATAGTCTCAGAGATGAAATTGAAATAAGTACAAGTCTTTGAATCCACAATTTAAAAGTTATTACAACCCAAAATGATTACTTGATAATTTACAGTTAATTGCCATTATCTGCCACAAGTTATAATTATACATAATTTGATTCTAAAAAGTAGAGTGCCTGGTCTACCAATAGATCTACCTCTGCAGCTATAACAGCTACAACATCATCGGGAAGACGCGGGACGCTTCCCACGCGCTTGCGCTGGGTCTGCTGGAGTCTGGCCATCTTTCCTAACTGTTGTTGTGTGATGAAGAAATAAAGCAAGAGTGAGCCTTACAGCTCGCAAGATAATATATAGTAATAACAATAATATAAGTATCTAAATGGATACTTACTAGAATCTTTTATCATGTGTAAGATAATTACTTACTAGATATAAGTAAAAACAAGGGATGAAGTTACCAGATACTTCACTACACTTATATCATTTATAAAGCTACTTGAACTACCACTGTTCAAAGTATAATGAGCTTTCAACAGTTCATCACATAGATGAGACTACAAGACAAGATTTGAATAGATTAAATCTTTGAAATATTATTAAAGGAAATGAAGTTATGATATACTTCATTAAGT